>NC_091300.1:32238040-32360540 GCF_038502225.1 Cherax quadricarinatus | reverse complement strand
GCAAGAAGGCGTTTGACACAGTTCCACACAAGAGATTGGTGCAAAAACTGGAGGACCAAGCAGGGATAACAGGGAAGGCACTACAATGGATCAGGGAATACTTGTCAGGAAGACAGCAGCGAGTCATGGTACGTGGCGAGGTGTCAGAGTGGGCACCTGTGACCAGCGGGGTCCCGCAGGGGTCAGTCCTAGGACCAGTGCTGTTTCTGGTATTTGTGAACGACATGACGGAAGGAATAGACTCTGAGGTGTCCCTGTTTGCAGATGACGTGAAGTTGATGAGAAGAATACACTCGATCGAAGACCAGGCAGAACTACAAAGGGATCTGGACAGGCTGCAGACCTGGTCCAGCAATTGGCTCCTGGAGTTCAATCCCACCAAGTGCAAAGTCATGAAGATTGGGGAAGGGCAAAGAAGGCCGCAGACGGAGTACAGTCTAGGGGGTCAGAGACTACAAACCTCACTCAAGGAAAAAGATCTTGGGGTGAGTATAACACCAGGCACATCTCCTGAAGCGCACATCAACCAAATAACTGCTGCAGCATATGGGCGCCTAGCAAACCTCAGAACAGCATTCCGACATCTTAATAAGGAATCGTTCAGGACCCTGTACACCGTATACGTTAGGCCCATATTGGAGTATGCGGCACCAGTTTGGAACCCACACCTAGCCAAGCACGTAAAGAAACTAGAGAAAGTGCAAAGGTTTGCAACAAGACTAGTCCCAGAGCTAAGAGGTATGTAATACGAGGAGAGGTTAAGGGAAATCAACCTGACGACACTGGAGGACAGGAGAGATAGGGGGGACATGATAACGACATACAAAATACTGAGAGGAATTGACAAGGTGGACAAAGACAGGATGTTCCAGAGACTGGACACAGTAACAAGGGGACACAGTTGGAAGCTGAAGACACAGATGAATCACAGGGATGTTAGGAAGTATTTCTTCAGCCACAGAGTAGTCAGTAAGTGGAATAGTTTGGGAAGCGATGTAGTGGAGGCAGGATCCATACATAGCTTTAAGCAGAGGTATGATAAAGCTCACGGCTCAGGGAGAGTGACCTAGTAGCGATCAGTGAAGAGGCGGGGCCAGGAGCTCGGACTCGACCCCCGCAACCTCAACTAGGTGAGTACAACTAGGTGAGTACTAACACGCACACACACACACACACACACACACACACACACACACACACACACACACATACACTCAGGAGCTGAGTCTCGACCCCTGCAACCACAATTAGGTGAGTACACACACACACACACACACACACACACACACACACACACACACACACACAGGGAGAAAGACCTTGGGGTGACCATGACACCGAGCACGTCACCGGAGGCACACATCAACCAAATAACTGCTGCAGCATACGGGCGCCTGGCAAACCTGAGAATAGCGTTCCGATACCTTAATAAGGAATCGTTCAAGACACTGTACACTGTATGTTAGGCCCATACTGGAGTATGCAGCACCATTCTGGAACCCACACCTGGTCAAGCACGCCAAGAAGTTAGAGAAAGTACAAAGGTTTGCAACAAGGCTAGTCCCAGAGCTCAGGGGAATGTCGTACGAGGAAAGGTTGAGGGAAATCAGACTGACGACACTGGAGGACAGAAGGGTCAGAGGAGACATGATAACGACATACAAGATACTGCGGGGAATAGACAAGGTGGACAGAAATAGGATGTTCCAGAGAGGGGACACAGAAACAAGGGGTCACAACTGGAAGCTGAAGACTCAGACGAGTCACTGGGACGTTAGGAAGTATTTCTTCAGTCATAGAGTCGTCAGGAAGTGGAATAGCCTAGCAAGCGAAGTATTGGAGTCAGGAACCATACATAGTTTTAAGAAGAGGTATGACAAAGCTCAGGAAGCAGAGAGGGAGAGGACCTAGTAGCGATCAGTGAAGAGGCTGGGCCAGGAGCTGAGTCTCGACCCCTGCAACCACAGTTAGGTGAGTACAATTAGGCGAGTACACACACACACACACAAACACACACACACACACACACACACACACACACACACACACACACACACACACACACACACGCACGCACGCACGCACGCACACACACACACACACACACACACACACACGCACACACGCAGTTAGTGCAAAAACTGGAGGACCAAGCAGGGATAACAGGGAAGGCACTACAATGGATCAGGGAATACTTGTCAGGAAGACAGCAGCAAGTCATGGTACGTGACGAGGTGTCACAGTGGGCGCCTGTGACCAGCGGGGTCCCACAGGGGTCAGTCCTAGGACCAGTGCTGTTTCTGGTATTTGTGAACGACATGACGGAAGGAATAGACTCCGAGGTGTCCCTGTTTGCAGATGACGTGAAGTTGATGAGAAGAATTCATTCGATCGAAGACCAGGCAGAACTACAAAGGGATCTGGACAGGCTGCAGACCTGGTCCAGCAATTGGCTCCTGGAGTTCAATCCCACCAAGTGCAAAGTCATGAAGATTGGGGAAGGGCACAGAAGACTGCAGACGAAGTACAGTCAGGGGGGCCAGAGACTACAAACCTCACTCACGGAAAAAGATCTTGGGGTGAGTATAACACCAGGCACATCTCCTGAAGCGCACATCAACCAAATAACGGCTGCAGCATATAGGCGCCTAGCAAACCTC
Source organism: Cherax quadricarinatus (assembly GCF_038502225.1). Taxonomy (NCBI): domain Eukaryota; kingdom Metazoa; phylum Arthropoda; class Malacostraca; order Decapoda; family Parastacidae; genus Cherax; species Cherax quadricarinatus. The sequence continues at coordinate 32,357,880 of NC_091300.1, read as the reverse complement.
AGAACAGCATTCCGACATCTTAATAAGGAATCGTTCAGGACCCTGTACACCGTGTACCTTAGGCCCATATTGAAGTATGCGGCACCAGTTTGGAACCCACACCTAGCCAAACACGTAAAGAAACTAGAGAAAGTGCAAAGATTTGCAACAAGACTAGTCCCAGAGCTAGGAGGTATGTCCTACGAGGAGAGGTTAAGGGAAATCAACCTGACGACACTGGAGGACAGGAGAGATAGGGGGGACATGATAACGACATACAAAATACTGAGAGGAATTGACAAGGTGGACAAAGACAGGATGTTCCAGAGATGGGACACAGCAACAAGGGGACACAGTTGGAAGTTGAAGACACAGATGAATCACAGGGATGTTAGGAAGTATTTCTTCAGCCACAGAGTAGTCAGGAAGTGGAACAGTTTGGGAAGCGAAGTAGTGGAGGCAGGATTCATACATAGCTTTAAGCAAAGCAGAGGTATGATAAAGCTCACGGTACAGGGAGAGTGACCTAGTAGCGACCAGTGAAGAGGCGGGGCCAGGAGCTTGGACTCGAACCCTGCAACCTCAACTAGGTGAGTACAACTAGGTGAGTACACACATACACACACACACACACACACACGTGTGCAGTACATTGCCTGGACCCCCACCCTCACAACCCCCCAAAACACAGTGTTGGAGAGGAATCTGAAGGTATGGTACACCAACGCTGATGGAATAACAAATAAGTGGGAGGACTGGCACAAAAGAGTCAAAGAGGCATCACCGGACATCATAGCTCTCACAGAAACCAACCTCACAGGTATGATAACATATGCCATCTTTCCAACGGGATATCAGATCCTCAGGAAAGACAGAAGGAACAGAAGAGGTGGAGGAGTGACACTGCTGGCCAAAAACCGATGGGATTTTGATGGGCTGCTAAGAGGAGACTGAGGAGAAGCAAGCGATTACATAGTAGGAACGCTTCAGTCCGGGTGTCCCAAGGTGGTAATTGCAGTGATGTATAACCCACCACAGAACAGCAGGAGGCCAAGGCAAGAGTATGATGAGAGTAATAGAGCGATGGTTGACACACTGGCTGAAGTGGCCAGAAGGGCTCATGTGAGTAGGGCAAAGCTGCTGATCATGGGTAACTTCAACCACAAGAAAATCGACTGGGAGAACTTGGAGCCACATGGGGGCCAAGAAACGTGGAGGGCTAAGATGATGGAGGTGGTACTGGAAAACCTCATGTACCAACACGTAAGGGGCACTACCAGAGAGAGAGGAGAGGATGAACCAGCGAGACTGGACTTAGTATTCACCTTGAGTAGTACAGATATTGAGGACATCACATATGAAAGACCCCTTGGGGCCAGCGATTATGTGGTTATAAGATTCAAATTCACAGTAGAGTTACAAGTGGAGGGGGAAGCAGGAAGAGCCGGACGAATGAAGCCAAACTACAAGAAAGGGGACTAAGCGGGAGTGAAGAACTTCCTGAATGGGGTTCAGTGAGACAGAGAACCGACAGGGAAGTCAGTAAACGAGTTGATGGAATATGTGTACAACACCGAAATTCTACCAATCATCTCATGAAATTCAGAGACGCCCAATTAGTGATTAAAGAAACTAATTTCCGCAGACGCAAGTGCCTCGAATCAGCACTGATCGCTGTTTCGAACACAATTAAACAAAACAACGGCAGCTTCACCATCTCTGAAGTCTTAGCAAGAATCCTCCTGAAAACAGTAAACCCTGCCATCACATAGTCTCTCCTGTTATACTACACAAAGCACAGAGAGTGAACACTGAAACAACCTGCCTCTATCCAGTCTACATTTGTCCAACCTATTTTTATGTTACCAAAGTAATAGCTTTTATATCCTTTTACTCGTGTACGAATTAATTGCTCTACCGTATTGTATTAATACTACTACTACTTTTGTCACTACTACTACTTCTACCACTAGTGAACATCTAAATGGTACCTCACTAGTATTGCACCTCACTCTGAGCCTTTATATACCCTCTGTGTCTATGTATTGTTTGTAATGGCTTGATAAAGCTCCTGGAGAGCGAAACGTTGCCACAATAAAATGTCACATTAGTTGCACTTGTGTCCTTTTACTTTACATATTGTCGGTAATTCTACCAACTTTATTACAAGTTTATAAATTAGATCGGTTAAACCCCTGGTGGTCGAAACGTCTCCCATAAGGAAACACAGGTGTTTTATATGTTTTATTCTTTAACACACAATGTTCATGACCACACTTCTTGAGATCCTGTCAAGGTGACGAGTTAACATCCTCCTGAAGTGAGCTACTGTGTGGGACAGACGTAGGTATCTATAATAGTTGAGGTGGGTATACCATAGCCCACACGTATTCTTGAGTGACATTCACCAGCCTTCCGATTTTCCAGCCACTGCGAGTAGGCATTGTACCCTTCCTGAGATTCCACCCACGATACTGGAACGAGGAGGTCTGAGGTTTCTGGAGCAAAGTGGCATCCACAGCAGTGAACCTGAGATAAGATCGACCCTTGTTGAGTTTTGTTATGAGGATAGGAAAGATAACATTTTAAAACTAGCTGAAATTTTGCCCGGTAATAACATCACCAGTACAAAGTAGATAGTGAAAACAGTATAGTGGAGAATAGGCAACGGGGAAAATGCGGAGGAAGTAAGACAGAAATGAACAAAGAAAAAAAGGACTAATACAAAAGGGCACTGCCAAAGGTTGTGTGACATGGATGTTGAGAAGACGCGGAAGGGAAGACGAATTTTCTTCGATCTCTTCATTGGAGGTTCAGAAACTAAGAGGAATAGAGAAATAGAAGGAAAAATTAAATGGACTTAGAAAAAGATTGAGGAGGAACAAGGTGTTGAGTGAAGAAACAGACATAGTAAGAGGGAAGGTGAGCTAACTAGGTGAACCAGGGTGAATGCTGGGAAAAGACAATAAAATAAATGAGCTCAAAACAGTAAGGTGAGGAACTTCTCGAGTATAATAAAAACAAATTAGATTACAAATAATACAAGAGACAGAGAAGGAGGTTGTTATGAATGAATAAACACAAAAGGTGAGTCAAACAGTACAGTAGCAAGTAACTGAAGGAAAAGAAAACGAATGGTTTTCAAAGTGGGATTGAAAAAAAACAGAGAATGACAAAGCGTAGTGAAAAGTTATTTTTCAGTCAAAAGCAATAAGGTACTGAGTACTAAACAATGAAATCAAACCTCAGGAAGTCAGACGGGTGCACTGAAATACTGCATATATATAAGGATCGAACATATGAGCAGTGAAAAGCTATGAAGATAAGGTTGGAGAAGAGGAAAACACAAAGTAAATCATAGCAGTGGCTGAAGTACAATATTCAGTATGCAGAAAGAATTAAGATCTAACAACAAGCAACCAGTAACCTCCCTTTACCCTCTCATTCTTTGTCCAGTCTCTTCCCACACAATCTCTCCCACAACCTTATCTTTCACTGCCTGCACCAGGAGCAACAAACATTCTATTCCCGTTATGCTCAACCTCATGTCACTTCTTCCGTATTATAGTTCTACTAATCCTCTCTCCCTTCTACCACTTCACCCTCTCACCTTATACCTTCAGCCTACTACCCAAGTCTCCTATCCCTCAAATTTGTTTTCCCCACTTACCACTACAATTACACCTCTTTTTATCCTTTCCCCTTCATGCCCTCTCCAGTCTAAACAACACTCACGGCCCAGCCCGTTTCCTTGTACTCTCTTCTCCCACTCCTACTTGTGGTCCCCCATCCTCTCTCTTCCTCTCCCGAGCAGCCTTAATAGTACCATATCTTATCTCTCCATCTACCATGCTATATACAATAATTCCCTCTCTCCCACTCACACTCTCTTCAGAAGCGAGTCCCAGTATCAGAAGTCCTAACAAAAGTAAAAAAAAAAAGGTGTACGAATAAAGATGGAATCACTAAAACGTGATGAATTAAAAGTCAAGGGTAACAGAGGAACATTCAGATATTACAGATATCTAATCAGCCAGTCACGTGGCAGCACGTCAATGCCTAAAAATATATTAGTAAAACCTAACAAATCCCAGGGTCTTGATGAACTGTTCGCAAGTATTTTAAAGGAATGTAAGAAGAAACTTAACAAACCTTTTGCTAGCCTTTTCAACATGTCACCACAAATTAACAAAGTGCCAGATAAGTAGAAAATGACAAATGTGATACCTTCTTCATAGCAAAAGACAGGTCCTTAGCTTCGAAGTATAGAAAAATAAGCCTGGTTTGCTTAAGTGTTTTTTTCTAAACTAGCTTGTCGATATTTATTACCAGGGTTTATACAACCAATAAGCCTAACCTCCATAGTGAGAGTGAGAAAATATACAGAATCAATAATTGCCGAGGCAATTCGTAGTCATCTTGAAAGGCATAAATTGATTAATGAATCTCATCATAGTTTTACAAAGGGGTGTTCCTGCCTGACGAATTTACTAACTTTTTCCACTAAGGTATTTGAGGGGGTAGATCATGGTAATGAATATGATATATGAACTTCAGTAAGGCTTTTGAGAGAGTTCCACATCTGAAGCTATTTAGGAAAATTAAGGCACACGAATTACGCAATTTTTTTCCCTGGATAGACATGTGGTTGACAGGAAACAGAGCGTTTGCATAAATGGGGAGAATCAGAGTGGGGGCGTGTTACAAACGGTGTTTCACAGGGGTGAGTGTTGAGCCCTTTGTTGTTCACAGTTTACATAGATGAGGGACTAAATAGTGACATAAGCAAGTTTGCCGATGACACCAAAATAGGGCGTCGAATTCATTCTGACGAGGTCACTAGAGCGCTCCAAAAAAAAATCTGAGTAGACTGATGCAGCAGTCGGAGAAGTGACAGATGCAGTTTAATATAGACAAATGCAAAGTTTTAAGCGTTGGAAAGAAAAATAACCATTCCACATATAGTAATAATGTTGGTAGAGTTACCGAAAATATGTAAAGTAAAAGGACACAAGTGCAACTAATGTGACATTTTATTGTGGCAACGTTTCACTCCCCCGGAGAGCGAAACTTTGCCACAATAAAATATTACATTAGTTGCACTTGTGCCCTTTTACTTAACATGCCATATATAAACTATATAATATAGATCTTAATATTACTGATTGCGAAAAAGATTTAGGAGTTCTGGTCAGCAGTAATCTAAAACCAAGACAACAGTGCAGAAAACCAAGACAGTGCGTAAATGTTCGCAATAAAGTGAATATAATTCTTAGCTTCATATCAAGAAGTATAGATAATAGGCGTCCTCAGCTTATTCTTCAACTCTATATATGATGAAAATTAGACACACGTGCAACATCTGGGTATCTTTAATGTAGACGTTTCACCATCCATTGGCTTTATGAATACAAATTCTAGGACATAATTTGCAGACAGTAAAATTATATACTGAAGATGAGGTAATCAGTCCCTCAGCCTTGAGGGACTACCAGTGACAATGCCCTCGTCAGCAAAACGAGGGCATTTCACCTGACGCCAGTTTATAAGCGCCAGCCTTCTCGCCTGTGCTCCAGAATCTTCACGACTACGGTGCTCTTCACACCAACTCCAAGGCTGAGGGACTGATTACCTCATCTTTTGTATATCGTTCTACTGTCTTCGAATTATGTTCTAGAATTTGTATTGATAGGCTTCATTTACATTATACAGCACAGTTCTGGTCACCGTATTACAGAATTTATATAAATGCACTGGAAAACGTATAAAGGAGGATGACAAGGCTCATGAAATCGTAATGATACGATTGCAAACAAACCATACCACGGGTGGGGATAGAACCCACTATCAGAGAGTCTCAAAACTCCAGACCGTCGCGTTAGCCACTGGACCAGCTAGCCACAATAAGATTCGTCCAACTAGGTATATTTCTACACCATATGAAGGTTAGCAAAGTTGATTCTATGTATCAAAAATCTTTCCTATGAGGATAGACTAAGGGCCCTGAATCTGCACTCTCAAGAAAAACGTAGAGTTAGGGGAGAGATATGACTAAGGTGTATAAATGGAAAACAGGAATAAATACAGAGTATGTAAATAACGTGTTGAAAGTATCTAAACAAGGCCAGACTCGCAGCAGTGGTTTTAAACTGAAAAAAAAATGGGTTCAGAAGTTATATAGGAAAGTTTTGGTTTGGTAATAAAGTAGCGGATGATTGGAACAAAGTCCCGATACCAACATTGAAGCTTAAACGTAATTTTAAAAAACAAGACAGACAAATACGTGAGTGGATGTGGGTGGGTGAGAGTTAGACTTGACTGGTTTGCCCTAGCGGGTCTGAAGCAGTGCTCCAGCCTTTGTAAGTGGATGTGACTTGGACCTGACTGGCTTCGGCCAGTAGCTTAGGGCAGTAGGTGACTTGGACGTGCCTAGAATGGGCCAATAGATCTGCTGCAGTGCTCCTTCTTACTTATATTATTATGTTATTTAGATATTACAGAGAATGGTGAAAAAAAAAATCCAGCAAGCGGAAGTTCTGTGGGCGAAAACGTCTTGATAATGAGAGAGGTCAGAGGAGAATGGTCAGACTGGTTCAAGGTGACAGTACCTCAAATAACCACACATTACAACAATGGTATGCAGAAAAGAATTCTGAACTCACAACATGCCGAGACTTAAGTTGATGAATTACAGCAGCAGAAGACCACACCGAGTTCCACTCCTGTTAAATAAGAACGGGAAACCGTGGCTACAGTGGGCACAAGCTCACCAAAACTGAACAGCAGAAGATTGGAAAAACGTTATCTTGTGTGACAAATCGCGATTTCTGCTCTGACATGCAGATGGTCAGATCAGAATTTGATGTAAACCTTTGAAATGTGGTGGAACAGGAGATTCGCAATATGAATGTGGAATTGAAAAATCTGCAGAAATCACATAATGCTATCATGTGAACATCGACCAAAATTTCTAAGGAATGTTTCCAGTGCACTGGTGAATCCATGCCACGATGAATTCAGTTGCTCTGGGGGCAAAGAAGGCCTACCCAGTACTAGGAAGGTATACCTAATAAAGTGGCCACTGAATGTATGGGGTCCAATAGTCTCGGAGAAGTAAGTAAAATGTATTCGAAAAAAATCTCGAGCCCTTTCCTAGAATGTGTTTGAATACTATTCTTCTCCTATCACACCATATATACAATATGTGTATCTTTTGTAGGGTCAAGGATTATTTATTTAAAAGGAACAAATATGTATGCAGTAGAAAAACATTATAACTGAGGTTATGAGTCTCCTCTAGCTCCTCCGAAGCTGGACACGAACCGAGAATGGAGCAAGCATTTCCCTTGGATGGCCACACTGAGACGCTGGTGAAAGTGACTGCCCTTGGGTCCTTAGTGGTGTCAATGAGCCTGGGACCTAGTTCTTTGAGGAAGTCTGTTGCACGCTTTCCCACATGGTCCAAAACTCTTCATGAGTATATATGTCTCTATATAGGTCACGTTGAAATCTTACTTCCAAGGAAACAGGATACAAAAGATTCAAAGAGAAATCCGGTTTTCTTTATAAAGTCTCTTAAGTATTTTCTTCCTTTGCTGCCACCTCTTGTTTCTACTTTATGGTCCTACGGTACAAATTATTTTAGGCTACATTACAGCTACAAAGATGTTTATTAACAATTACATTTCCAGGACATCCGATTCTTAAGAGCCTTAGCCTATATCTAGAATACGATATTAGTGTGACACTGGAACAGAGAAGTAAGAAGAAAGGTCCGGGAATCCCGTAAACTACATGGAGACTCCCTGTTTATTATCTCCAGAGATTGTGGTTATTACTAAGAAGAAACTCTCAAGAATAGTCAGAAATATTCCCAGAGGGGTATTAAGCATTTATAAAAGAATGGAAAAGCAAAAGGAAAGTAGCAATTATAACTAATTTTCCATTGGAGATTTGAAAAACTATGAAACGTGAACAAAGGTAATACTAGCAGTGATATATAATCAACTACTACATAATTTGATGTCAAGAAATGTGAACGATCGGAACAACAGGGAAATTATTAATGTACTGGAGAGAGTGGCAGAGAGAAAAAAAAAACATTCTAAAATTAGACTACTAGTACTAGGATACTGACTTGGAAAACTGGGACTCCAATGGAGGACCAGAGACATGGAGAGGAAAGCTAGTGGAGCCAATGATCGAAAAGTGTAAAAGTGGGATGATTAGAACGACGAAGCGCTGGAATGAACTCAATACACAGCTTCGTGGAAAAATATATGATAAAGTCCAGAAAACCAGAAATTAATGATACCGATCACAGTATTTTTGGAGATGGGACCAGTATTGGAGTCTCGACTTCCACAAACACCTCTAGGTTGAGATTCACACGTATGTGCAGATTAACACATTTAATGAGAGAGTGTTTCTCCACGAGTGGCTTCTCCTGAAGAAACCACTCGTGGAGAAACGTCTCGCTGTTTAATGTTTTGATCTGTGCATGTGTCTCTTTCCACACCTTGTCGGTATCACCATACCTGCTCAACCAACAAGTGAGTGCAACTCGGCTAGTGCGCCCGCACGCACGCCCGCCCGCACGCATGCAAATACATATGATAACAACATATAAAATACCGAGAGGAATTGACAGGGTGGATAGGGACAGAATGTTTAAGAAGTGACACAGCAACAAGGGGTCACAACTGGAAGCTGAAAACTCAGATGAGCCACAGGGATGTTAGAATTTTTTTTTTCAGCTATAGAGTTGTCAGGAAGTAGAGCAATCTGGAGAGTGATGTAATGAAAGCAGGATCCATACATAGCTTTAAGAAGAGGTATGAGAAAGCTCATGGAGCAGGGAGAAAGTGGGACCTAGTAGCGACCAGTGAAGAGGCGGGGCCAGGAGCTATGAATCGACCCCTGCAACCGCAATTAGGTGAGTACGCACACACACACACGTACACACACACACACACACACACACACACACACACACACACACACACACACACACACACACACACACACACACACACACACACACACAGGATCGAGCAATAAGGTTCAAGAAGTGGAGTGGGAAGGGTCACACACAGAAGAGGACAGCAGAGAGCTATGAGAGGATCTGAAGAGAAGATTCAAGGAGGTATTCATCGAGGAGGAAGGAATGGTACCGGAAGGCCAGGGTAAAAGGGTTGACCAACAGAGAGTGGACTACATATATACATCAAAGGAGGCAGCGATAAAACTAATGAAAGCACTGGATACAACAGTAGCTATAGAGTCCAACAACATAATCCCATGTGTACTGAAAAAAAAAAACTGGAGTGTGTGAACCAACAGCACAAATTTTCAGGTCACTAAAGATGGGACAACTACCAAACATCTGAAAATTGTTAATGTTATCCTAATATCAGGCAAAGAAGGCACTGAATTACAGGCCTATATTACTGACATGTTCAGTACGAGTATGCTGGCCAAATTATTGAAAAGGTAAGAGGAAGAATTCACAGGGTTTAATGGAATTATTATGTGCCCCATACCAATCCTGTGGGCGGCAGTCAGAAGTTTACAGAGGCACGTAATGGGTTCAGGGTCTAGGCTCCCATATAATTATAGCTAAGCAAGTTACTTACAAGTTTTTTTTATCTGGTTACAGTCGTAATGCAGACATGAACTCAGTCACAGAAAGGACGGACTTTGTTGCGGGAAACCAATGCATATTTATGGAAGGAAAGGTGTTCCTCACAAACCTTTCCTGACTTTTCATGAGGGAATAACAAAGATGGAGTAAATATGACAGGGATAGATCGACTGCATAGTTCTTGGACTGCAGGAAAGTATTGTATAGAGAACGCCATCAGATAATGATCCACAGATTAAAAGAACAGACAGGGGTACAAGTCTAAAGCTGATTAAAGAATACATAACGAATCTAAGACAGAGTGATGGTAAAGGAGGAAGTATCAGGATAGGAAAGAGTAATAAGTGAGGTTCCATAAAGATCGGTACTAAGAATGCTACCAGTCTTAATATAATATGGTTGCCGATGATGTGAAGTTAATGAAAAGGATAAAGGAGGAGGGTAGAAACAGGCTAAGGATGGTCAAACAAGTAGGTATCAAATTTAGTTCAATCTAAATAAGTGGTTATTAAAGTTCCACCCAAACAAGTGGCTAGTAAAGTTCAACCTAATGAAGCGTAATATCGTGCAAATCATAGAGGACTAAAGAAGCCCAGGCACTGAGTGCATTCTGGGATATGAGAAAGTATCAAAATCGTAGGAGGAGAAAGCTCTGAGAGTAAACAAAGCGTCAGGGGTACATATAAACTGCATAACATCGTCAGCATAGGCCTCGGCCTCGGCTGTTGAATCTGAAGCATGAGAAGAGAGTAACAATTAGCCTAATCCAGGGGTAGAAGATTTGGAGCTACGAACAAAATAAATTCAATATAACGACCTTAGAATAAAGGTGGACCATGGAGATGTAATTATGACTTACAAGATACTAAGAGGATTCGAGAGGATGGACACAGACGGAACGTTTAAAAATGTGCGCACATGGAGCAGGGGACATAACTATAATAATAATAATAATAATAATAATAATAATAATAATAATAATAATAATAATAATAACAACAACAACAACAATAACAACAACAACAACAACAACAATAATAATAATAATAATAATAATAATAATAATAGTAATAATAATAACAACAACAACAACAACAACAATAATAATAATAATAATAATAATAATAATAATAATAATAATAATAATAACAATAACAACAACAACAACAACAACAACAACAACAACAATAATAATAATAATAATAATAATAATAATAATAATAATAATAATAATAATAATAATAATAATATAATAATAATAATAATGTTTATTTCTACAAGTACATTATACAACTTATACAGACCTAGCTGACATCAGTGACATACTATACAGAAAGCCACTGGTTATGCAGAGCATTTCGGGCAAATTAGGTTAATTTTGTTCTCAGGATGCGACCAGTCGGCTACCACCCAATTACCTATTTACTGCTAGATGAACAGGGACAGTAGGCATCATAAGAAAACACGCCCCAATGTTTCCACCCATACCGGGGATCGAACCACGGACCTCAGTATGTGAGCTGAGTGCGCTAGCAGCCGAGCTATGGGACACTGGAATCTAGATACACTGGTGAATTATAACGATTTTACTCATGGGGAAGCGCTAAACTTTTTGGGATCATACACTACCTGCAGAAAAGTAGGTAATCAAGTTTGATCCAAGGAAGGAAAAAAATGCTCCAATTAATTAAATGAAGAGCCTTTTGCGAGCATCAACTCCTCCCTTCACCCTGTGAAGGGAAGAGCGGCGGTAGTTACGCACCGTTTGGAAGGGAAGCAGCTGCTAGCGTCAATAAGGAAATTGTATCCAGGGGCGAACACACTGTACCTAATTCTGGAAGTACATGCAGGGGTGAACACAACACCGTGCCTACTTCTGGAAGCACACATCCAAGGGTGAACACACAACTGTACCTACCTCCAGAAGCACGTCCAGGGGTGAACATAACACTTCTCGAGGTACATGCAGGGGTGAACATAACTCCTCTCAAGGTACATGCATGGGTGAACATAACACTGTACCTACCTCTGGAAGCACACATCCAGGGGTAAACATAACACTGTACCTACCTCTGGAAGCACACATCCAGGGGTGAACATAACACTGTACCTACCTCTGGAAGCACACATCCAGGGGTGAACATAACACTGTACCTACCTCTGGAAGTATATCCAGCTGTGTACACAACACTGTGCCTACTTCTGCAAGCACACATCCAAGGGCGAACAAAACACTGTACCTATCTCCGGTAACACATACACAACACTGTACCTATCTCCGGAAACACATACACAACACTGTACCTACTTCCGGAAGCTTCAGGGGTGAACACAACACTGTACCTACCTCTGAAAGCACACATCCAGGGATGAACACAACACTGACCTACCTCAGAAAGTTCACATGCAGAATAACGTTTAGCACTCGCAAACAAAACCGGTTATCAGCAGCAATAAAGAATCGTTCAGCATAGCATAGACTTCATATGTGAGGCCAGTGTCAAAGCGTGCAGTACCAGCGTGAAAGCCATACCTCACACACCTGAGTGAGTCCAAACACTTGCCATTAAATTAGTTCTTGAACTGCTCCAAACACCTGTCACCTTCTTAGCTCCCAAGGTGACTACTGACTTGAGTTCTGACACACTGAAGGAACTATCTCACAACACCGTACAAGCAGTGTTGTGGTGTGGTCACATCATGATACGAACTGAAATTGAACACCAATGTGAGTTTGATATGTAAGATAAATTTTTAAGATGTGACATACACAGTAACACCAATTTCTACCAGCCAGCGGTGGGTATCCCGTGGCTCGCAATAGTTCCCACGACTATCACATTCATATCGTGTTATTAGAAGCCACCGGCTTAAGCAACATTGGCCAGTGGTGGGGCCAGCCTGCAGTGCCTGAGCCACAGGGCCAATGGCACATGTGAAGAAGTCATTATAACAATAGCCCATATTTGGAAATATTTGGTAATATTTCTGGCGATTGCAATGACAACAAGATCGTGAGGACGCTGTGCACGAGGAACGCACTGAAAAGAGGTTGAAGACTTTAAGTCCTTACAGAAATGTTGTTGTGTTGTTGTGGTTGCTGTAGGTGCAAAAGTGGGCATGTACATATTGGAGGGATGAGGATTCAGGGACAAATATATTTAAAGGATGAGCGAGGGTGATGGCAGCCAGCGTGATGGCAGCGAGGGTGATGGCAACCAGGGTGATGGCAGCCAGGGTGATGGCAGCCAGCGTGATGGCAGCCAGGGTGATGGCAGCCAGGGTGATGGCAGCCAGGGTGATGGCAGCCAGCGTGATGGCAGCAAGGGTGATGGCAGCCGGGTGATGGCAGTCAGGGTGATGGCAGCCAGGGTGATGGCAGTCAGGGTGATGGCAGTCAGGGTGATGGCAGCCAAGGTGATGGCAGTCAGGGTGATGGCAGCCAGGGTGATGGCAGCCAGGGTGATGGCAGTCAGGGTGATCGCAGCCAAGGTGATTGCAGCTAGGTTGCTAACAGTCAAGCTTACTGCTGAGCTAACAGTGTATGACAACACTTCATGTACTGACTACTAGTACAGAAAAACCAAAATTCCTCCCATTTGTGAGGCCTGAAAATATAACCCTCCCGTCTTATGGCTTAGTACAACTTATAACTGGTAATATACGGTGTTTACGGCGTGTGTGTATATATATATATATATATATATATATATATATATATATATATATATATATATATATATATATATATATATATATATATATATATATATATATATATATACATATATATATATATATATATATATATATATATATATATATATATATATATATATATATATATATATATATATATATATATATATATATATATATACAAAACAACCACTCTGAAAGAATAGAGAAATTCCAAGCGCTTTCGTGACTACTCACATTATCAAGGAACTATGAAAGTAAAGCATCCAAGGAAGCTATACTTTCATAGTTCCTTAATAATGTGAGTAGTCACGAAAGCGCTTGGAATTTCTCTATTCTTTCAGAGTGGTTGTTTTGCATATTTTGAAATCACCTGTTTACTGTGATCTTATTGCATATATATATATATATATATATATATATATATATATATATATATATATATATATATATATATATATATATATATATATTTATATATATATATATATATATATATATATATATGTATATATATATATATATATATATATATATATATATATATATATATATATATATATATATATATATATATATAATCAATGTGTGATGACAATATTATGCAGCTGATAATAAATAAATAAATAAATTAGTGCAGTGTCATTAAAAGAAGAGTGTAGGTAAAGGTAGGTGCAGGAGGGCGGGGATGTTGTGAAAGTTAGATCATGTAGAGAGAGAGAGTGAAGCAAGATGAGTAACAGGATGTGAGGTTGATTGAGGTATGTGTAGGAGAGGTCTTGTGAAGGTACTGCATAGCACGGTATGAGAAGTGGGAAGTGTACCTCCAACAAGTATGTGTGTGTGTATGTACTCACCTTGAACATTAAAATGGTATAAAATACCGACAGGTTGTTAGGTAAGACACATATGCAACAGTCTTCAAGTATCTTCTCCTTCTATCAACTTTTCTGTACCTGACTGAAGAAGCCTACTGTGTAGGCGAAACGTTTCATAATAAAGATACCTAACTGTTGCATATGTGTCTTACCTAACAACATGTACTCACCTTATTGTGGTTGCAGGGGTCGATTCACAGCTCCTGACCCCGCCTCTTCAATGTTCGCTACTAGGTCACTCTTCCTACTCCATGAGCTTTATCATACCTCTTCTTAAAGCTGTGTGTGTGTGTGTGGAATCAACAAGTGTGGGTATACGAGACTATGATATGTTCCATGTTGCGGGCTGGGAGTGGTCTGTGGGGTTAGGTGGCCAGGAAAACAGCGAGGCAGGGGGGGACACAGGGAAAGGGGCAGTAGGCAGGGAAAGGGTGCAGGGTTAGGGGGGAGGGAAACATCGAGGCAGGTGGGCAGAGAAAGGGGAAGTGAGTTGCAGTTGGAGTGTGAGTAAATATTACCATGAAGGATTCAAGGAAACCGGTTAGCCGGACTCTCAGTTTTTATTTACGGGAGAAATACAATGGTGTCCCACCGTAAGTTAGAGAGTGCATGTTGCTGCTGGGTGGGTACATACAGCCAGATGCTCCTACCCTCCTGGGAAGCTGCTGCTGGGTGGGTACATACAGCCAGATGCTCCTACCCTCCTGGGAAGCTGCTGCTGGGTGGGTACATACAGCCAGATGCTCCTACCCTCCTGGGAAGCTGCTGCTGGGTGGGTACATACAGCCAGATGCTCCTACCCTCCTGGGAAGCTGCTGCTGGGTGGGTACATGCAGCCAGATGCTCCTACCCTCCTGGGAAGCTGCTGCTGGGTGGGTACATACAGCCAGATGCTCCTACCCTCCTGGGAAGCTGCTGCTGGGTGGGTACATACAGCCAGATGCTCCTACCCTCCTGGGAAGCTGCTGCTGGGTGGGTACATACAGCCAGATGCTCCTACCCTCCTGGGAAGCTGCTGCTGGGTGGGTACATACAGCCAGATGCTCCTACCCTCCTGGGAAGCTGCTGCTGGGTGGGTACATACAGCCAGATGCTCCTACCCTCCTGGGAAGCTGCTGCTGGGTGGGTACATACAGCCAGATGCTCCTACCCTCCTGGGAAGCTGCTGCTGGGTGGGTACATACAGCCAGATGCTCCTACCCTCCTGGGAAACTGCTGCTGGGTGGGTACATACAGCCAGATGCTCCTACTCTCCTGGGAAGCTGCTGCTGGGTGGGTACATACAGCCCGATGCTCCTACCCTCCTGGGAAGCTGCTGCTGGGTGGGTACATACAGCCCGATGCTCCTACCTTCCTGGGAAGCTGCTGCTGAGTGGGTACATACAGCCTGATGCTCCTACCCTCCTGGGAAGCTGTTGCTGGGTGGGTACATACAGCCTGATGCTCCTACCCTCCTAAGAAACTGCTGCTGGGTGGGTACATACAGCCATATGCTCCTACCCTCCTGGGAAGCTGCTGCTGGGTGGGTACATACAGCCTGATGCTCCTACCCTCCTGGGAAGCTGCTGCTGGTTGGGCACATACAGCCTGATGCTCCTACCCTCCTGGGAAGCTGCTGCTGGGTGAGTACATATAGCCAGATGCACCTACCCTCATGGGAAGCTGCTGCTGGGTGGGTACATACAGCCAGATGCTCCTACCCTCCTGGGAAGCTGCTGCTGGTTGGGCACATACAGCCTGATGCTCCTACCCTCCTGGGAAGCTGCTGCTGGGTGGGTACATACACCCTGCTGCTCCTACCCTCCTGGGAAGCTCCTGCTGGGTGGGTACATACAGCCTGATGCTCCTACCCTCCTGGGAAGCTGCTGCTGGGTGGGTACATACAGCCTGATGCTTATACCCTCCTGGGAAGCTGCTGCTGGGCGGGTACATACAGCCAGATGCTCCTACCCTCCTGGGAAGCTGCTGCTGGGTGGGTACAAACGGCCTGATGCTCCTACCCTCCTGGTAAGCTGCTGCTGGGTGGGTACATACAGCCAGATGCTCCTACCCTCCTGGGAAGCTGCTGCCCAGGGAGTACATACAGCCTGATGCTCCTACCCTCCTGGGAAGCTGCTGCTGGGTGGGTACATACAGCCAGGTGCTCCTACCTTCCTGGGAAGCTGCTGCCCAGGGAGTACATACAGCCAGGTGCTCCTACCTTCCTGGGAAGCTGCTACCCAGGGAGTACATACAGCCAGGTGCTCCTACCTTCCTGGGAAGCTGCTGCCCAGGGAGTACATACAGCCAGGTGCTCCTACCTTCTTGGGAAGCTGCTGCCCAGGGAGTACATACAGCCAAGTGCTCCTACCTTCCTGGGAAGCTACTGCCCAGGGAGTGCATACAGCCAGGTGCTCCTACCTTCCTGGGAAGCTGCTGCCCAGGGAGTACACAGCCAGGTGCTCCTACCTTCCTGGGAAGCTGCTGCCCAGGGAGTACATACAGCCAGGTGCTCCTACCTTCCTGGGAAGCTGCTGCCCAGGGAGTACATACAGCCAGGTGCTCCTACCTTCCTGGGAAGCTGCTGCCCAGGGAGTACATACAGCCAGGTGCTCCTACCTTCCTGGGAAGCTGCTGCCCAGGGAGTACATACAGCCAGGTGCACCTACCTTCCTGGGAAGCTGCTACCCAGGGGATACATACAGCCAGGTGCTCCTACCTTCCTGGGAAGCTGCTGCCCAGGGAGTACATACAGCCAGGTGCTCCTACCTTCCTGGGAAGCTGCTGCCCAGGGAGTACATACAGCCAGGTGCTCCTACCTTCCTGGGAAGCTGCTGCCCAGGGAGTACATACAGCCAGGTGCTCCTACCCTTCCTGGGAAGCTGCTGCCCAGGGAGTACATACAGCCAGGTGCTCCTACCTTCCTGGGAAGCTGCTGCCCAGGGAGTACATACAGCCAGGTGCTCCTACCTTCCTGGGAAGCTGCTGCCCAGGGAGTACATACAGCCAGGTGCTCCTACCTTCCTGGGAAGCTGCTGCCCAGGGAGTACATACAGCCAGGTGCCCCTACCTTCCTGGGAAGCTGCTACCCAGGGGATACATACAGCCAGGTGCTCCTACCTTCCTGGGAAGCTGCTGCCCAGGGAGTACATACAGCCAGGTGCTCCTACCTTCCTGGGAAGCTGCTGCCCAGGGAGTACATACAGCCAGGTGCTCCTACCTTCCTGGGAAGCTGCTGCCCAGGGAGTACATACAGCCAGGTGCTCCTACCCTTCCTGGGAAGCTGCTGCCCAGGGAGTACATACAGCCAGGTGCTCCTACCTTCCTGGGAAGCTGCTGCCCAGGGAGTGCATACAGCCAGGTGCTCCTACTTTCTGCTGCCCAGGGAGTGCATACAGCCAGGTGCTCCTACTTTCCTGGGAAGCTGCTGCCCAGGGAGTACATACAGCCAGGTGCTCCTACCTTCCTGGGAAGCTGCTGCCTAGGGAGTACATACAGCCAGGTGCTCTTACCTTCCTGGGAAGCTTCTGCCCAGGGAGTACATACAGCCAGGTGCTCCTACCTTCCTGGGAAGCTGCTGCCCAGGGAGTACATACAGCCAGGTGCTCCTACCTTCCTGGGAAGCTGCTGCCCAGGGAGTACATACAGCCAGGTGCTCCTACCTTCCTGGGAAGCTGCTGCCCAGGGAGTACATACAGCCAGGTGCTCCTACCTTCCTGGGAAGCTGCTGCCCAGGGAGTACATACAGCCAGGTGCTCCTACCTTCCTGGGAAGCTGCTGCCCAGGGAGTACATACAGCCAGGTGCTCCTACCTTCCTGGGAAGCTGCTGCCTAGGGAGTGCATACAGCCAGGTGCTCCTACCTTCCTGGGAAGCTGCTGCCCAGGGAGTACATACAGCCAGGTGCTCCTACCTTCCTGGGAAGCTGCTGCCCAGGGAGTACATACAGCCAGGTGCTCCTACCTTCCTGGGAAGCTGCTGCCCAGGGAGTACATACAGCCAGGTGCTCCTACCTTCCTGGGAAGCTGCTGCCCAGGGAGTACATACAGCCAGGTGCTCCTACCTTCCTGGGAAGCTGCTGCCCAGGGAGTGCATACAGCCAGGTGCTCCTACCTTCCTGGGAAGCTGCTGCCCAGGGAGTACATACAGCCAGGTGCTCCTACCTTCCTGGGAAGCTGCTGCCCAGGGAGTACATACAGCCAGGTGCTCCTACCTTCCTGGGAAGCTGCTGCCCAGGGAGTACATACAGCCAGGTGCTCCTACCTTCCTGGGAAGCTGCTGCCCAGGGAGTACATACAGCCAGGTGCTCCTACCTTCCTGGGAAGCTGCTGCCCAGGGAGTACATACAGCCAGGTGCTCCTACCTTCCTGGGAAGCTGCTGCCCAGGGAGTACATACAGCCAGGTGCTCCTACCTTCCTGGGAAGCTGCTGCCCAGGGAGTACATACAGCCAGGTGCTCCTACCTTCCTGGGAAGCTGCTGCCCAGGGAGTACATACAGCCAGGTGCTCCTACCTTCCTGGGAAGCTGCTGCCCAGGGAGTACATACAGCCAGGTGCTCCTACCTTCCTGGGAAGCTGCTGCCCAGGGAGTACATACTGACGGGATATAGTAATATAAGTGAATCTCTAAGAACCTGTATTAGACTTAAAATATCAAGTTGGATAATATAAACATTGTATAATATCAACAGTGTTGTATAATATAAACAGTGTTTATATTATATTAGGAGAAGCCGTAGTTATGTACATTGTTTCCACTTGTCTTAAAAACTTGGAGAAATACTAACAGCCTAAAAATTGTTAGGTAAGACACATATGCAACAGTTAGGTATCTTTATTATGAAACGTTTCGCCTACACAGTAGGCTTCTTTCATAATAAAGATACCTAACTGTTGCATATGTGTCTTACCTAACAACCTGTCGGTATTTTATACCATTTTAATGTTCAGCATAAAAATTATATATTGCACAAAGTGCGGAAAACAAATACTTATGTATACTTCAGCACATTTATTAGGGGAAACGTTTCGCAACTAGTGGTGAAACGTTGCTAATAAATGTCCAGAACTGTCCATAAGTGTCTTTTTCCACATATTGCCGGTGAGACATTCCAAGATACAAAAATAAAAATTTCTTTTAAAATATTAAACTTTACAGTGAAAATTGAAAATTTCGTGACTTAAATTTTTTTTTAATTCAGATTTAACTTCGAATTAATTAGAAGCTGAATGAGGAAGGAGAGATAATGACTAGAAATATGTTTGTATATTATTACATGTTACACTTGCAGGCTTGTGCTGTTACTTAGCTCACTAAAAGAAATACAAGAACTCAGGTGAGGAACCTGCTGACGGCGTTTCGGTCCGTCCAAGACCATTCTCGCGTGCAACTGGGGCAAGAAAAGTGAAGACCAACAGGTTATATGAGAAAGAGAGTAGGAAGAAGAGAGTGGTAGTAGTAAAAGTAACAGTTAGTAGTAGTACTAGTAGTAGTAGTAGTAGTAGTACAAGTAACAGTTAGCAGTAGCAGTAGTAGTAGTAGCAGTACTAGTAGTAACAGTAGTAGTAGTAGTAGTAGTAGTAGTAGTAGTAGTAATCGTAGTAGCAGTACTGGTAGTACTGCTACTATCAGTACTGCTATTACTACTACTACAGTAGTATGTATGTATGTATGTATATATATATATATATATATATATATATATATATATATATATATATATATATATATATATATATATATATACATATATATATATATATATATATATATATATATATATATATATATATATATATATATATATATATATATATATATATATATATATATATATATATATATATATAATAACACATCGGCCGATTCCCACCAAGGCAGGGTGGCCCAAAAAAGATAGACTTTCATCATTCACTCCATCACTGTCTTGCCAGAAGGATGCTTTACACTACAGTTATAAAACTGCAACATTAACACCCCTCCTTCAGAGTGCAGGCACTGTACTTCCCATCTCCAGGACTAAAGTCCGGCCTGTCGGTTTCCCTGAACCCTTTCATAAATGTTACTTTGCTCACACTCCAACAGCACGTCAAATATTAAAAACCATTTGTCTCCATTCACTCCTATCAAATACGCTCACGCACGCTTGCTGGAAGTCCAAGCCCCTCGAACACAAAACCCCCTTTACCCCCTCCCTCCAACCCTTCCTAGGCCGACCCCTTCCCCCTCTTCCCTCTGCTACAGATTTATACACTCTCGAAGTCATTCTGTTTTATTCCATTCTCTCTACATGTCCGAACCACCTTAACAACCCCTCTTCAGCCCTCTGGATAATAGTTTTGGTAATCCACTCCTTCTCCTAATTTCCAAACTGCGAATTCTCTGCATTATATTCACACCACACATTGCCCCCAAATATAATATCTCCACTGCCTCCAGCCTTCTCCTCGTTGCAACATTCATCGCCCATGCTTCACACCCTTACAAGAGCGTTGGTACAACTATACTCTCATACATTCTCCTCTTTGCTTCTATGGACAAAGTTCTTTGTCTCCAGACACTCCTAAGTGCACCACTCACCTTTTTCTCCTCATCAATTCTATGATTCACCTCATCTTCATAGACCCATCTGTTGACACGTCCACTCCTAAATATCTGAATATATTCACCTCCTCCATACTCTCTCCCTCCAATCTGATATCCAATCTTTCGTCACCTAATCTTTTTGTTATCCTCATAACCTTACTCTTTCCTACATTCACTTTTAATTTTCTTCTTTTACATACCCTACCAAATTCATCCACCAACCTCTGCAACTTCTCTTCAGAATCTCCCAAAAGCATAGTGTCATCAGCAAAGAGCAACTGTGACAACTCCCACTTTGTGTTTGATTCTTTATCTTTTAACTCCACACCTCTTGCCAAGACCCTCGGATTCGCTTCTTTTACAGCCCCATCTATAAATATATTGAACAACGACAGTGACATCACACATCCTTGTCTAAGCCTACTTTTACTGGGAAATAATCTCCCTCTTTCCTACATACTCTAACCTGAGCCTCACTATCCTCGTAAAAACTCTTCACTGCTTTCAGTAACCTATCTCCTATACCATACACCTGCAACATCTGCCACATTGCCCCCCCCTATCCACCCTGTCATACGCTTTTTCCAAATCCATAAATGGCATAAAAACCTCTTTACCCTTATCTAAATACCTTTCACCTACGTGTTTCACTGTAAACGCTTGGTCTACACTCCCCCCTACCTTTCCTAAAGCCTCTTTATTCATCTGCTGTCCTACTCTCCGGGGGGAGAGTAGGATATGCATGCTCTATGCCAATCCCTAGGTACCTTACCCTCTTCCATATATTTATTAAATAATAGCACCAACCACTCCAAAACTATATCCCCACTTGCTTTTATCCCATCAATCTCAGCTGCCTTACCCCCTTTCATTTTACCTACTGCCTCACGAACTTCCCCCACACTCACAACTGGCTCTTCCTCACTCCTACAAGATGTTATTCCTCCTTGCCCTATACACGAAATCACAGTTTCCCTATCTTCATCAACATTTAACAATTCCTCAAAGTATTCCCTCCATCTTCCCGATACCTCTAACTCTCCATTTAATAACTCTCCTCTCCTATTTTTAACTGTCAAATCCATTTGTTCCCTAGGCTTCCTTAACTTATTAATCTCCAAAACTTTTTCTTATTTTCAACAAAATTTGTTGATAACATCTCATCCACTCTCTCATTTGCTCTCTTTTTACATTGCTTCACCACTCTCTTAACCTCTCTTTCTCTCCATATACTCTTCCCTCCTTGCATCACTTCTACTTTGTAAAAACCTCTCATATGCTAACTTTTTCTCCCTTACTACTCTGTTTACATCATATATATAAAATTAGATAAATGGATAATTCCATGTTATTAAATAACTTATGTTTTGGTTCATACAGATTTGTTTCACATTGTTAGTCTATTATATTAATAGCTATTTGCATATTTTTATTTGCTGTTAATAATAATGATAATAATAATAATAATAATAATAATAATAATAATAATAATAATAATAATAATAATAATAATAATAATAATAATAATAATAATAATAAATAATTCAGAAATATTAAAAAAGAAACATATTACTAATATTAACAATATTCTATTAATACATCTTCTGTTACTAGTTGTACTGTTACTACTACTAATACTAGTATTATTACTACTAGTTGAACAACTACTACTACTACTGCTAGCACTATTACTACTACTACTGTTACCACCACCACTGCCACTGCTACTATTACTATTTTCATTATTATTATTATTATTATTATTATTATTATTATTATTATTATTATTATTATTATTATTATTATTATTTAAAGGGGTCACTCATACATAGCCTAAATAATTGGACTGGATCAGGATCGACCTACAGAAGAGGACAATTCCAGTTTTTTGAATCCATCATCTTGGTATCTTCCTTGATACCCACTGCATTCAACATTATTCGCTAAACCATAAAGGCTTACCTGAAGAATGGGTTTTAATCAGGTTTGATTCGTAGTAGAGGTGAGTAGCAGCATTTCCTCAGATCAAGAGCCCTTTGCCAGCATTAAGGCGATGACTGAGAGTAGCCAGAGAGCGTAAATATCTGCACGAGTGTGTGTAGTGGGGCGAGGCTGTCTGACTGAATAGCTATGCTTACTCTACCTTGCTGAATCATGCAGTGTACAGTGTGTTCAGCCAGAGTAGGAAAGTTTGTACCACTCGCTAACACTTGTACCACTCACTAACACTTGTAACATTAGCAGATGCAACATTCATCAAAACTTTAAACACTCATCAGCAGTTGTAACATTCATCAACAGATGTTATACTAACAGTAATAACACTCATCAACATTTGCAATACTCATCAACAATTGCAACACTCATCAACAGTTGCAACACTCATCAACAGTTGCAACACTCATCAACAGTTGCAACACTCATCAACAGTTGCAACACTCACCAACAAAGTTAATAGCTATTTACTAGCCGGCAGTTTTGGCTTATGAATTTACTAACCTTTTTCACAAAGATACCTGAAGTAATAGATGATGATAATGAATATAATACTGTGTATATGGACGTCGGCAAGACCTTTAATATTTCTCACAGCTGAGGTTTGAAGAAATAGAGGAAGACAAAATAAGAAGGAAATTGTTTCCTGGATCGAGGTGTAGTTGACAGATAGGCAACAATTTACGTAAATGGGGAGAAATCGGAGTGTGAGACGCGTCACAAGTGGCGTTCCACAGTGCTCAATATCGGGCTCTATTTTGTTCACACTATACATAAAGACATAAATGAGGGAGTTAATAGCGACATAAACAAGTTGGCCAATGGCACTAAAATAGGTCGTCAAATAAAATCTGATAAGATGTAAATGGTTTAGAAAACGACAAGCTGTTGGTTTTTGGTTTTTAAAGGCATTTACATCACATCTGTCAGGCAGCAACATCTTGGGATCTTGATACAAGGAATTCTTCAGTGCTTGCCTAACCTTTAGGCATGACCTACTTACACGAGTGGATTTTTCCACTGGTGACTCCACCTCCTCCTCTTGGTTATGTTCTCACTTTTCTTAGGGTGAAAGCCAATGAAGGATTATTACATCTCGTCATACCTATTGATGTCTTTCTTGATCACATTAGCCTTTGTATGGACTCCAGCTCTTTTTTCCTTACAAGATAAAGTTTATTCCCATACTTTAGGTGTTGCTACGTGCACTCCTTATTAATCCCCTTGCTCTTTCCAACCTTTATATGAAGTATTTCGGAATTGTCCTACTTCCTAGTGTTGGGGTACGTCCTGCCTGGCTTCACTATGTAGTCGATGGCTTTTCTCTTTGGCCATATCACTCAAGTCTTCCAACCTACCCTCGATGTCCTTGACAATCTTGTTCCTTCCATCAAGTTCAAGGCTGAACGGAAATCCATCTCTTTGTCTCCTTTCCTTGATGTACATATTCATCGCTCGGAGACAGAGTTTTTTTTTGTCGTTTATTAAAAGCTCCCTTTATCAAGAAAAGTGTTCTTGTTTTACACTGTCTCAGACCTTACCTACTTACCTATTACAACTCTTTCTCCTTGCTCTCCGCATCTGTGACCTACATCTCACTCTCAGTTTTTTGACTAAGAAATTTCAATTCTTCGCTGCTCGTTCTCTCGCCTTGGATATCCTCCTGATTTTATACACTCTGCTTTCTCTCATGCTAAACGGACTTTCTCTTGAAATCTTGTGTTCTTTGCCTTCCTTACATTTCCAGTCTTCTAAACTTTGCAACATCCTCCGTCCTCTAGATATCAAACATACTTTTAGCCAAACTAACATCCATCGCAGCGGTTCATACTTCTGCCACTGATGCTTTCGGTGTCTAGTCCATTTCCTGCTCCTCTTGTCCTCTCCAATACTTTGGTAAAACTGGCCGCTCTCTTTCTGACAGACTTAATTAAGGAGCAGAAAAGAAGTGTTCGCCTTGTCGACACTAATAATGTTCTTTTCTCTCATTAATAATGTTCTTTTCTCTCATTAATAATGTTCATTTCTTTTTCTTCTTAATAATGTTCTTTTCTCTCCCAAATTTATCTACCCTTCTTCTAGTCTTCACGGACGCCATCTTGATGAAACATCCCTTATACTCAACATTTCTAACATGAATTGTAGTCCTGGTTTTGTCTCTGTTGATGCCTGCATTTCTAACAAATGCTATAAACTTCAGAACACCCGTGATTTGACAAGGCTTTTGCCTCCTCCTCTCTTTACCTCTTCACTTTTCTTGTATTTTTATTGCCTTTCTTGTCTTCTGTACCGGTGGGTTCTGTCCTATGAGGATTTTGTCTCGCAGAATTTTTGTCCTACGCCCGTGGGCCAGTAGCTCTCCTGCTGTGCTCCTCTGTTCTCTCGTTCTTATGCACTATCCCAACCACTGTTACCTCTACACTATCTGCCATAGTTTTTGCCTAGTTTTCTACTTAGACTACTTCTGCTACCTTCTTATTTCTACCTCTACCACTACTGCATTACTATCACTGCTACTGTTTCTACCACTACTACTACTTCTACCACTACTACTACTATTCTCACTTTCAATTCTCACACTACTGCTGCTTATTTCACTTTTAAATCTACTACTCCTGCTTCTATTACTATTACTACTACTACCTCTTTCCACTACCATAACCTCCCCCTTCATCTCCCTCTTATGTATATTCTGGCATTCTTTCCTTCTTGTTTCAGAGTGACTTGTCAAAGCTTCAAGTGGGACCGAAACGTCGTCATTATTTTCCTCATCTCCTAAGTGCGGGTTATTTGCGTACTAAGGTTAGATTTGCTGATAATGGGGCTGGACCACATTTGTGGCCAGGTATGGTGGTGATGAGGCTGGACCACATCTGTGGCCAGGTGTGGTGGTGATGAGGCTGGACCACATCTTCTGTGGCCAGGTGTGCTGGTGATGAGGCTGGACCAAATCTTCTGTGACCAGGTGTGTTGGTGATGGGGCTGAACAACACCTATGGGCAGGTGTGCTGGTGATGGGGCTGAACACCTGTGGGCAGGTGTGCTGATGATGGGGCTGAACAACACCTGTGGGCAGGTTTCCTGGTGATGGGGCTGGACCACCATGAGTGATGAACATTCACATTTATATCAATGTTTCCTGGTTCCCTGCCACCACTTGTTGCTAAATGTAACTCCGATGTTTCTAAGATTTAATAGATTTATATAACCTACCTTCATCCAACATAACGTAAATTAACCTCACTCAAACATGACTAACCTAACCTAATCTTACCTTACTAATAGGTATCAGTATGTCACTATTAAAGACACAGCATCAACAACACGGCCACTTGATACTGGAGTTCCGCAGGGAAGTGTCCTTGGTCCCCTGCTCTTCCTCATATACATCAATGATCTTCCAAACGTATCCCAACACCTGAACCCCATTCTCTTTGCTGACGACACGACTTATGTCATCTCTCACCCTAATCTTGCCACCCTCAACACCATTGTTAACGAGGAGCTGATCAAAATATCGACTTGGATGACAGCCAATAAACTTACGCTTAACACTGACAAAACCTAGTACATTATGTTTGGTAGCAGAGCAGGAGTTGCGCAAATTAACATTAAGATCGACAACACTCTAATTGCCAGACATAATGAGGGCAAATTCCTAGGCCTATACCTCGACAACAACCTGAATTTCAGCACCCATATCCAACACATAACCAAAAAAAGTATCCAAAACAGTTGGGATCCTCTCCAAGATACGATACTACGTGCCGCAAAATGCCCTTCTCACACTGTACCACTCACTTATTTATCCATACCTCACCTATGCTATTTGTGCTTGGGGATCAACTGCAGCAACACACCTAAAGCCAATAATAACCCAACAAAAAGCTGCAGTAAGAATAATCACTAAATTCCATCCCTGGCAACACCCCCCCTCCCACTCTTCATAGATCTAAACTTCCTCCCTGTTCAGTACATCCACACTTACTACTGTGCAATCTACATCTACAGGGCCTTAAATTCCAATATTAACCTTGACCTAAAACGCTTTCTTGATAGTTGTGACAGAACCCACAGGCATAACACCAGACACAAACATCTCTATGACATTCCCCGTGTCCGACTAAACCTTTACAAAAATTCAATGTATATCAAAGGCCCTAAAATCTGGAACACCCTACCTGAAAACTCTAGAACTGCAGACACATTCATCACCTTCAAAACTACCATTAGAAAACATCTTATCTCCCTGATACACCCTGTCAACTAATTACACGAATACCACCTGGTGGTTCACACTTACACTCACTCACCCATTTCACCATAAAAAGAAATATCAATCTCAATCCTAACTAGTCATAAGTTGGCCTGTGATACTCCAATACTGAAACTATGTATTGTGCCAATACAAAAGCATTCACATTGCTAAACTTACAAACTAGTATTTAGTCACTTAGCCATAATACCAACTTACCTCATACTTTGTAATATTTTAAATTTAAGATTTAAACTAAGTTTACCCGAAATGCCTAGCCATGCTAGGTGTTCTAGTGGTACACTCTGTAATTATTATTTTACTACATGTAAACCACACAATACCCAAATTCTGTAACCTCAGCATTGTAATCATTATAGAGAATAAACTTTGAATTTGAATTTGAATTTGAATTTGAATAAACTAACTTTAAATAAATAAAATTATATCTTGTACAAGAATGGTATACAATACCGACAAGATCTGGGTATCTTTATTGTAGATGTTTCGCCATCCAGTAGCTGTATTAATACAGATGTTGCACATGTCTAAATCTTCATCTTGTTCATATTGTATACCATTCTTGTACAACTTGTTAGACACTGCAACATCATGGAATCTTGGTTCAGAGGACATCTACATGACCTTCTTCACGGCTACTACAACTATACAACAATTTACCCATCCCTATGGGTATGACCTACTTCGACCTGGGAATCCCGCCTACCAATGACTATGCCCTGGTCTGCTACCCGTCTCTTTCCACCTGGCGATTAGTATATAAGCGCCAGCCTCCTTGCCTCTGCTCCGGTTGCTCCTGTCGGCCCTCAGTCACCTGCTACCACCATTGTAGATTCGCCCAATGAATCAACTCCAGAAGAGGAAGACAGCGACGACTCCAGTACACCCTCATGGGAAAACCTTACCTTCTACACTTCTCACCATGACCTGTACTGAGCTTTACAAAAGCCTCGGTGCTGGAACAGTTAAGTATGCCTGTGAATCACCGCTTCACTTCACACTCACCCAAGTTCTTGAGTTCATAAAGCCTCTACGTTTCACCTTCAGTAACAAGGCTAAATTATACCACCTATCTAGGAGCAGCTTCAAAAAGTTCGAAAATGGCTCCATTGCAAACCTACCTCCTCAGTTGCTCCTATAACTCCCATATGTGTTCTACCCTCTGATGTGACCTAGCCTGCT
Organism: Cherax quadricarinatus; assembly: GCF_038502225.1. Lineage (NCBI taxonomy): Eukaryota > Metazoa > Arthropoda > Malacostraca > Decapoda > Parastacidae > Cherax > Cherax quadricarinatus. The sequence goes on along the minus strand of NC_091300.1, from coordinate 32,329,664 downwards.
GCCAGCTACTCACGATTCAAGACTTCAACTACCACAAGTTCGATGGAACAGTCCCTGCTATTGTCAGCATAGTTGCTGATCCCCTTATATGTGTTGTATAGCGTATCATAGTACCATCCATGTGCTTTATATAGAAGATCCCTAGGCCGAGTGACTGTATGACGTCACGGGATACAGCATGAGTCAGTGAGACAAGCTGCCTTCCTCTCAGTCGATGCATAGGCATAGAAGAAGGCGGAACACGGCAGGCTGGGCTCCATTCTCCCATTATCACAGTCTGACAATATAGCGTTACCATCCAACAAGTGAGTTTACCTTATCCATCAATCTCCTACCGAACCCCACACGACAATTTGGTGGCAGCGGTAGGATGCATAAAATTGATAATTACGCCGATGTACAGAGATTTCTTTCGACCAGCAAGACGGCCATTTCGTGTCGCCAGTAGGCCGACCTAGCCAAGCCAGCTACCTCAAGCCAGCTACCTCAATCAAGCATCTACCAGCCACTACATCATTCACTGGTCAGTCTCTTTGTATTAGTGTTTATCTGCTTATTTGCATCACTCCTGAGGGGTTGACCCGAGTTTGCAAAATAAGCCAGTAAGACAGTCTGTGGTGGGGGAGTCAGAACAACCCAGTCAGCCCAAGCCTGATACCATCCAACCTTTGCCTGGCAAGCCAGTTTTCCACCCTTGCTGTGTTCATCGTGAGAAGTTATCAAGCTATTCTGTGTGAAGGGTTAAGATAAGCCAGCCAGCAACTAACCCAGGTGTCTTACCCGAGTACTCAAGCAAGCCACGTGGGTACAGTCTTCCTCATCGCTTTGTGCTCAAGCTCCAAGTTCTAGCCATTCTGAGTGTTTTTTTCATCCCTGTGGTGTTGTGGTATTTCGTGGGTCTGTTTTAAGCCAGCCAGCTTAGAATTATCTTCGCACCAGTCAGGGTGTCCTCAGTGAGGCTTACGCCATTCATCCCATAGGCCAGTTACCACGCGGTCTCGGCCTTAGCCCTGTTTCAGCCCACTCACCCACTCACTTGACACCGGCCCCAGCTGCCTCACTCAGCCACTCACCCACTCACCCAACCACTACCACTGTGTTTTGGTACTCTTACTACAGGTCCTAGCACCATATTTTAAGGACCACATAGGGGGTTAAGAGCCAGAGTGTGTTTCACGCCACCATTAAAAGCCTCCTGTGTGAAGTCTATCATCGATGTAAGCGCAAGTTCTATGATCATGTGTGGACAGTAGCCAGCCACGAGAAGATAGCAAACCTCCAACCTTCCACCATCTACTTAATTCTTCATCAAGTGGTTACAGCGATAATGTTTTTCATAGAGACATTTGCGAGTGTTGAGACATTTCTTTTTTGTGTTTCCAGTGATTTCTTACTGACATTCAGTAACTCTTGATTAGACTCAGTGTTTATTATATACTGTCTGCAATAATTTTTTATCTTCTTAATTCAGTGTTAATTTTTGTGCTATTATTTTATGCCTGTTGTGTTGTGTTTCTTTTTTTTATATACTTGAAGTAAGTACCTTAGTGTTTTTCCTTTGTTGTGTGTGCAACACTTATAAGCAGTATAGAACTTGTGTTTATGCTTCAGAATCACCTTGTGTTCATAGTATTCCAGTGAAGTAATTCAATAATTTATTACCTTGTATTCTGCATCACAACTCAGTGTTGTCTGTTACATTTTTATCCCAGCATTTGTGTAGTCTTGCCAGTTTATTACATTTTTCTCTGTGTGTTGAACATTTTTGTGTTAATTCTTTTCATTCAGCCAGTGTCTAATTTGTCTTATCTCCACAGACAATAGTGCCATTATTTTGTGCAAGCAAGAAATTATTTTCCAATTTTTTCACACATCAAGTTTCATAGCAAGAAAATTCTAGTATTGGGTTTATGTTGATGTGTTGTGTTCTGCATCACTGTAAGTGTTCAAACCTTTTGTTCTGTGTTTTTGCATCTATTATTTTTTCATATTTCATTGAACAAATTCACTCTTAGTGCAATTTTTAAGTTGTTCATTTAAAGTAAATTGTTCTTTTGCTTGTTAAGTGTTGCTTAAGCTGCAGTTAAGAGTTAAAGTGTTCCCTCAGTTCATTCCTTGCTAATATTTTTTTTTTAATCTTGTAAACTGTATTTTCTTGTGTGTGTAATATTTTTTTTATTATTGCACATTGACTCATTTTGCAATAATTCTTGTGCAAGCATTGTGTTGTCATTAAAAATTTTCTTGCAGAAATTTTAAGTAGTGTTGTGCAGTACTCTTGATTAACAATTGTTATTTGCAATATTGCTACAGTTTATTTCAGTGCAGTTTTTTATGCTCTGTTCTGTGCATAATATTTTATTCTTTGTGTGCCATTTTATTTTATTTTTAGTGAATTGTTTTCCCCAGTTTTTCTTAATTTTGCACAAGATTTATTGAGTCCAATTTAACATTTTTTGATTGATTCATCATTTTATTGTTGAATTACCCTATTGCATTGAGAGTAAAGACAACTCACTGCGCCATTCATTCAATTTAAAGTAAAATTTGAGTAAATTAGATTTGAGTAAAGTACAAGTTCTCTTGATTTTCAAAGTGTTGTTCGTTCAGTTGAGTATTTTCTTGTGTGAGTTTCCTTGCTTTCTGTGTGACCTGTCAATTTTTATTTACTTATACAGAATAGTTAAGCATTTTCTTCCCATTTAAGCTTATTGTGTTATTCTCTCTAATTTTCTTGCCTTTATGTCGTTCAGTAAGTTCACTGAGATGTCCCAGTCACTTTTGAACGTTCACTTAGTGTATCATGCCAGTCAAAGTCAATATGAATCAGTCCACAGTACCAACATTCCCTTACTGACTGAAAGACAATATCTAGCCCCTGAGCAATGTGTTTGTTCTCACAGCTTGTATCTGAGATTTGTTAAAGTGCTGCGAAATGTGAAGTTCAGATTAAGTTCCTATAGATCCGTGAATTACTTATTAACGTAGCCGAGCGGTCAGGCACTAGTAATACTGTCACTCCTGTCTGGACTCCAGCCACAATATCGTGCACGCAGGATAGTGCTGAGACTACTATCCCTGCGATGGCGACTTGTTCAAGTACTCGTTCCTTTCCAGGGGACGCTTTGAGAAGAACTTTACTTGCAACGAGTTATGCCATCTCTTGCTGATGCCACAAGCCGTTGCAGAAAGACATTTCTGTGGCTAGTGTGCTCACTTGAGTGTTGTTGTTGTCCCTTGTGTTCCAGATTGTGATCCCATCCTAGTTGACAGTAATCAGTGCAATGTAAGAAGTTATTTCTCGAATAACTTTCACATGTTGTTAACGTTTGTAAGTGAAGCTTCTTTATAGTTGATACCTCGTGTCACTGTGTGCGACTCAGATTGAATATCAGTATTGTTGACCGTGTTCATTTATTTTTCCCTGTGCTTGCAGTGAGATAGTAGATTCGTTCTCCCATGCTCATATTGCGTGTTATAGCGTTAATTTTTTCAACCGGGGAGAGTCATCCACTCCACCGAGTTTGTTCATTCCTCCAGTGAGAAAGAACCGATCCCTTGTGTTCTGGTGATTCGATTCCTGCTCCAGGAAGATCTTATTCTGACTGTGAAGCCACCAGCACCCATTAGTGACTTTATAATGAGCCAAGAATTACTGTATCGAACAGTCGAGTTGAGTACTCCTAGCAGAAGAGTTAGTAATTCCACAGTCACTAGTGAATGTAGCTGTATCTTTTGTAGATACTCGTTCAGATCGTCTATGTAGCTGTATCTTTTGTAGATACTCATCAGATCTCCCTCAGTCAAGGCATGTGTTAGCCATTGCAGAGGAATTCGATCCTCCCAGAGATGATAACCATTCTGCATACGTAAACCTTACCCTCACAGAATTGGGTTTAGATGTAAACAGCCTGTAGAGTGCATGAATACAGATCGATCGATCATTTCCATCCCATATTGTACAATGATTTGTTCTTATAGTTTGTAATGCATTACGTTAAAAGTGATTACGTTAACACCCATTACGTAAAACTCATTTTGTTAACATCCATTATGATACCATCCATTAGTTCTAAGTTATATATGAATTTGTTATTGTATAGAATCAGCCCAGAACCACCTGCCTGTTCAGCCTATAGCATAGTAGTGTATGTCGGGACAACATACGTAACATGACCGAGTTGTCAGCATAGTTGCTGATCCCCTTATATGTGTTGTATAGCGTATCATAGTACCATCCATGTGCTTTATATAGAAGATCCCTAGGCCGAGTGACTATATGACGTCACGGGATACAGCATGAGTCAGTGAGACAAGCTGCCTCCCTTTCAGTCGACGCATAGGCATAGAAGAAGGCGGAACACGGCAGGCTGGGCTCCATTCTCCCATTACCACAGTCTGACAATATAGCATTACCATCCAACAAGTGAGTTTACCTTATCCATCAATCTCCTACCGAACCCCACACGGCACTATTCTTGTTGTCAAGTCTGCCCCACGATCGCCTTAGCTGCTGGGTTAAGCCCTGGCTCTGTTTCTGCGACTAAGAACAGTCCTCTCCAGAGCTATTCTTCGTCTGTCCCGTCTTCCACGCTCATCCCATTGGGATCTTACCTGAACTTGTTCGTTCGTTCGTTCGCCTCTGCTCCAGAATCTTCACGACTACGGTGCTCTTCACATCAACTCCAAGGCTGAGTGACTGATTACCTCCATCTTTTGTATATAGTTCTACTGTCTTCAAATTATATCCTAGAATATGTATTGATAAATGTTGGCGAAACGTCTACAATAAAGATACCCAGATGTGTCTAAATCTTCATCAAAATTGCATCTGAAACTTTGAGGAAGAGTAAAGAAATTAAAGTTGGGAACCATGTTAGGAGATTGTCTCAGGAAAATGAGAATAAGTTGGAGTCTTAAGTAAGGAGGAACACTGCTGTGGGCCTATTGGACCATACTAGTCAGGTTCAGCTCACATCCACTCCCACCCACTCATGTACCTGTCCAACCTATTTTTAAAGTCACCGAAAGTTCACGCTTTAGTGGCGCTACTCAGCAGTTTAAGTGAGAATATTACTGTGAGAGGATGACAGCTCCCTGCCAGGTGGTGCTGCGTGTCTATATAGATCTAATAGGTAATGCGAACTCTGCCTTGTACAAATAACCCGCACATACGAGAAACAATCTTATAACGACGTTTCGGACCGAAACCTCGTCATATCTTCCTTTTTCTATGTTCTGGTTATTGGTATATTCCTCCATTGACGGTATTGTGCCTTTTTTGTTTTTTATGTACTATACTTTGCTTAATTAAAACAGAATTAGATATATTCTATAGTCAGTTGTTCAACAGACAGCCTCGGTGTGTGACCTTCTGTCGGCGTTCCCAGGAACAAGTGAACATTGAACACAAGCAATGTGTTGACACAGCCTCGTTACTTCTTGCTTGACGTATTGCCGAGTAATGATTCCAACAACTGTAACATGTGTCACCAACCCCACCTGACCTGAAGATTCCAACACCTGTAACATGTGTCACCAACTCCACCTGACCTGAAGATTCCAACACCTGTAACATGTGTCACCAACCACACCTGATCTGAAGATTCCAACACCTGTAACATGTGTCACCAACCACACCTGATCTGAAGATTCCAACACCTGTAACATGTGTCACCAACCACACCTGATCTGAAGATTCCAACACCTGTAACATGTGTCACCAACCACACCTGACCTGAAGATTCCAACACCTGTAACATGTGTCACCAACCACACTTGACCTGAAGATTCCAACACCTGTAACATGTGTCACCAACCACACTTGACCTGAAGATTCCAACACCTGTAACATGTGTCACCAACCACACCTGATCTGAAGATTCCAACACCTGTAACATGTGTCACCAACCACACCTGACCTGAAGATTCCAACACCTGTAACATGTGTCACCAACCACACCTGACCTGAAGATTCCAACACCTGTAACATGTGTCACCAACCACACTTGACCTGAAGATTCCAACACCTGTAACATGTCACCAACCACACTTGACCTGAAAATTAAAACATCTGTAGCATGTGTCACCAACCACACCTGACCTGAAGGTTTCCAACACCTGTAACATGTGTCACTAACCCCACCTGACTGGAAGATTCCAACTTTTCCAATATGTGTCACCTGATTTGAAGATCTAAATACTTGCAACATGTGTCGCCACCACACCTGGCTTGAAGATTCCAACACCTGTAATATGTGTCACCTACCCCACCTGACTTACTGATTCCAACATCTGCATCATGTGTCACTAAATATGTCTGACTTGCGGATGCCAACACCTGTAACATGTGCTACCACACAACTGATTGAATGATTACAACGCCTGCAACATGTGTCACTACCACACCTGATTAAATAATTCCAACACCTTCAACATGTGTTATTACCACACCTGACTGAATAACTCCAACACCTGCAACATGTGTTACCACCAAAACTGACTGAATAGTCCTAACATCTGCAACATGTGTCACTATCACACCTGACTGAATAATCCGACACCTGCAACATGTGTCACCACCACACCTGACCTGCATAATCCCAACACCTACAACATATGTTACCACCACAACTGACTGAATAATCCCAACACCTGCAACATGTCACCACAACACCTGTCTCAGTAATCCCAACACCTGCAACATGTGCCACCACCACACTTAACTGAACAATCCCAACACCCGCAACATGTGTCACCACAACACCTGACCCAATAATCCCAACACCTTAAACATGTGTCACCACATCACCTGACTCAATAATCCCAACACCTGCAACATGTGTCACCACAACACCTGACTCAATAATCCCAACACCTGCAACATGTGTCACCACAACACCTGACTCAATAATCCCAACACCTGCAACATGTGTCACCACAACACCTGACTCAATAATCCCAACACCTGCAACATGTGTCACCACAACACCTGACTCAATAATCCCAACACCTGCAACATGTGTCACCACAACACCTGACTCAATAATCCCAACACCTGCAACATGTGTTACCACCACCACACCTTCCTTGTGTCGCGGGGAGATAAATAAATTTGCCTTGTAGGTTCCTGCCCAAAAATTCTGGCTAAACAATCGAACACACGAAACTAAAACGAAAGTATGACTTGGTTCACTTTTAAATATCGTTCGTATTATGTGTACCAGACATATTGTTGAATTCTGAAAACCCAACTTTCCAAGCGAAGTGAACATCATCATTCCTGGAAAGTGCAAGAAGTCAAAATGCAGTGAGAGGAATTTCTGTACGTAAAATGGCAAGACTTGTTTGTGCAAGTGTTCCGGCCAAGTTTGAGTGCTATTATTATTATTATTATTATTATTATTATTATTATTATTATTATTATCATTATTATTATTATTATTATTATTATTATTATTATTATTATTATTATCATTATTATTATTATTATTATTATTATTATTATTATTATTATTATTATTATTATTATTATTATTATTATTATTATTATTATTATCATTATTATTATTATTATTAAAGTGTATAAGTAGAAGCAGTAAGACAAATGCTTAGAATGAACTTAACATAGAGAAATAATTAATAGTAATATTATTAATAATAATAATGATAATAACAATGATAATAATAATAATAATAATAATAATAATAATAATAATAATAATAATAATAATAATAATAATAATAATAATAATAATGATAATAACAATGATAATAATAATAATAATAATAATAATAATAATAATAATAATAATAATAATAATAATAATAATAATAATAATAATAATAATAATAATAAACTTTGCCTTAACATTTTAATTTAGACGTATATATAAGTAAGTCAAACAATACTTTAGCAAACAATTTTATTAACATTATACAGAGAAGTACGACGAAGAGAAAATATATTTTAACAGCAAAGCAGTAGTCGTATCATATATCGTGTTAATAATAATGATAATAATAATTCTATATACATATTTTTTTTCAAATACCGGTCGTCTCCCACCGAGACAGGGTGACCCGAAAAACAAAACTATACGGTTTTCCTCCCTTTACATTACTTAATTTCTACGGGAGAAAAGGTTACTAGCCCTTTGCTAACGGCATTTTAGTCACCTTTTTACGACAGGCGTGGCTGATAGAGGAAGGATTCTTTTCCCACTATCCCATGGAGCTGAACGGAAATAAAAAAGAACAAGAACTATTAAGAATATAGAGGAAAACTCAGATGGGTGTGTATAAAATACATATATGTGTACATGTATGTGTAGTGTGACCTAAGTGTAAGTAGAAGTAGCAAGACATACCTGTTATCTTGTGTGTTTATGAGACAAAAAACACACAAGCAATCTTACCATCTTGTAAAACAATTACAATTTTCCGTTTCACATTCATGTGACAGGACGGAAGTACCTCCCTGGGCGGCTGCTGTCTACACAAACACATGATGAAGCACTGACAAGTGTGCAAGTATTTGAGCTAAACATCCCTCCCCCATGTAGCTTCTCTTGCATAGTTAAGATCGCCAGTCTGCGATTGTTTATATATATATATATATATATATAATAGCATATATATATAGGATAGCAGATGAACAAGGAGGCTTTAGGAAAGGTAGGGGGTGTGTGGACCAGGTGTTTACAGTGAAACATATAAGTGAACAGTATTTAGATAAGGCTAAAGAGGTCTTTGTGGCATTTATGGATTTGGAAAAGGCGTATGACAGGGTGGATAGGGGGGCAATGTGGCAGATGTTGCAAGTGTATGGTGTAGGAGGTAGGTTACTGAAAGCAGTGAAGAGTTTTTACGAGGATAGTGAGGCTCAAGTTAGAGTATGTAGGAAAGAGGGAAATTATTTCCCAGTAAAAGTAGGCCTTAGACAAGGATGTGTGATGTCACCGTGGTTGTTTAATATATTTATAGATGGGGTTGTAAGAGAAGTAAATGCGAGGGTCTTGGCAAGAGGCGTGGAGTTAAAAGATAAAGAATCACACACAAAGTGGGAGTTGTCACAGCTGCTCTTTGCTGATGACACTGTGCTCTTGGGAGATTCTGAAGAGAAGTTGCAGAGATTGGTGGATGAATTTGGTAGGGTGTGCAAAAGAAGAAAATTAAAGGTGAATACAGGAAAGAGTAAGGTTATGAGGATAACAAAAAGATTAGGTGATGAAAGATTGAATATCAGATTGGAGGGAGAGAGTATGGAGGAGGTGAACGTATTCAGATATTTGGGAGTGGACGTGTCAGCGGATGGGTCTATGAAAGATGAGGTGAATCATAGAATTGATGAGGGAAAAAGAGTGAGTGGTGCACTTAGGAGTCTGTGGAGACAAAGAACTTTGTCCTTGGAGGCAAAGAGGGGAATGTATGAGAGTATAGTTTTACCAACGCTCTTATATGGGTGTGAAGCGTGGGTGATGAATGTTGCAGCGAGGAGAAGGCTGGAGGCAGTGGAGATGTCATGTCTGAGGGCAATGTGTGGTGTGAATATAATGCAGAGAATTCGTAGTTTGGAAGTTAGGAGGAGGTGCGGGATTACCAAAACTGTTGTCCAGAGGGCTGAGGAAGGGTTGTTGAGGTGGTTCGGACATGTAGAGAGAATGGAGCGAAACAGAATGACTTCAAGAGTGTATCAGTCTGTAGTGGAAGGAAGGCGGGGTAGGGGTCGGCCTAGGAAGGGTTGGAGGGAGGGGGTAAAGGAGGTTTTGTGTGCGAGGGGCTTGGACTTCCAGCAGGCATGCGTGAGCGTGTTTGATAGGAGTGAATGGAGACAAATGGTTTTTAATACTTGACGTGCTGTTGGAGTGTGAGCAAAGTAACATTTATGAAGGGATTCAGGGAAACCGGCAGGCCGGACTTGAGTCCTGGAGATGGGAAGTACAGTGCCTGCACTCTGAAGGAGGGGTGTTAATGTTGCAGTTTAAAAACTGTAGTGTAGAGCACCCTTCTGGCAAGACAGTGATGGAGTGAATGATGGTGAAAGTTTTTCTTTTTCGGGCCACCCTGCCTTGGTGGGAATCGGCCGGTGTGATAATAAAAAAAAAATATATATATATATATATATATATATATATATATATATATATATATATATATATATATATATATATATATATATATATATATATATATATATATATATATATATATATATATATATATATATATATATATATATATATACATTTATTTATTTATACACTCACTCTAGGTAGCCACTTCATCAGCCAATCACGTGGCAGCATCTCAGTGTCTAAAAGCCTGATAGCATGCAGTCATGGTCCAGGGGATCAGTTGTTATCCAGACCAAACATCAGAACGGGGAAGATGTGTCCCTTTTTGTACTGTCACTGGTTGTGCTGTTACTGGTTGTGCCGTCACTGGTTGTGCTGTTACTGGTTGTGCCGTCACTGGTTGTGCTGTTACTGGTTGTGCCGTCACTGGTTGTGCTGTTACTGGTTGTGCCGTCACTGGTTGTGCTGTTACTGGTTGTGCCGTCACTGGTTGTGCTGTTACTGGTTGTACCGTCACTGGTTGTGCTATCACTGGTTGCGCCATCACTGGTTGTACCGCCACTGGTTGTGCTGTTACTGGTTGTGCTGTCACTGATTGTGCAGTCACTGGTTGTGTTGTTACTGGTTGCACCGCCACTGGTTGTGCTGTCACTGGTTGTACCGTCACTGGTTGTGCTGTCACTGGTTGTGTCGTTATTGGTTGTGCTGTTACTGGTTGTACCCTCACTGGTTGTGCTGCCACTGGTTGTGCTGTCACTGGTTGTACCGTCACTGGTTGTACTGTCACTGGTTGCACCGTCACTGGTTGTACCGCCACTGGTTGTGCTGTCACTGGTTGTGCTGTCACTGATTGTGTAGTCACTGGTTGTGTTGTTACTGGTTGCACCGCCACTGGTTGTGCTATCACTGGTTGTACCGTCACTGGTTGTGTTGTCACTGGTTGTGTCGTTACTGGTTGTGCTGTTACTGGTTGTACCCTCACTGGTTGTGCTGCCACTGGTTGTGCTGTCACTGGTTGTACTGTCACTGGTTGTGCTGTCACTGGTTGCACCGTCACTGGTTGTATCACCACTGGTTGTGCTGTTACTGGTTGTGCTGTCACTGATTGTGCAGTCACGGGTTGTGTTGGTACTGGTTGCACCGCCACTGGTTGTGCTGTCACTGATTGTACCGTCACTGGTTGTGCTGTCACTGGTTGCACCGTCACTGGTTGTACCGCCACTGGTTGTGCTGTCACTGGTTGTGCTGTCACTGATTGTGCTGTCACTGGTTGTGCTGTTACTGGTTGTGTTGTCACTATTTGTGTCGTTACTGGTTGTGCTGTTACTGGTTGTACCCTCACTGGTTGTGTTGTCACTGGTTGCACCGTCACTGGTTGCACCGCCACTGGTTGTGCTGTCACTGATTGTGCAGTCACTGGTTGTGCTGTTACTGGTTGTACCGTCACTGGTTGAGCTGTCACCGGTTGCACCATCACTGGTTGCACCGCCACTGGTTGTACCGTAACAGGTTGTGCTGTCACTGATTGTGCTGTCACTGGTTGTGCTGGTACTGGTTGTTCCGTCACTGGTTGTGCTGTCACTGGTTGCACCGACAATGGTTGCACCGCCACTGGTTGCACCATCACTGGTTGTGCTGTCACTAATTGTGCTGTAACTGATTGTGCTGTTACTGGTTGTACCGTCACTGGTTGTACCGCCACTGGTTGTGCTGTCACTGGTTGTGCTGTCACTGGTTGTACCGTCACTGGTTGTGCTGTCACTGGTTGTACCGTCACTGGTTGTGTTGTCACTGGTTGTGTCGTTACTGGTTGTGCTGTTACTGGTTGTACCCTCACTGGTTGTGCTGCCACTGGTTGTGCTGTCACTGGTTGTACCGTCACTAGTTGTGCTGTCACTGGTTGCACCGTCACTGGTTGTACCACCACTGGTTGTGCTGTCACTGGTTGTGCTGTCACTGATTGTGCAGTCACTGGTTGTGTTGTTACTGGTTGCACCGCCACTGGTTGTGCTGTCACTGATTGTACCGTCACTGGTTGTGCTGTCACTGGTTGCACCGTCACTGGTTGTACCGCCACTGGTTGTGCTGTCACTGGTTGTGCTGTCACTGATTGTGCTGTCACTGGTTGTGCTGTTACTGGTTGTGTTGTCACTGGTTGTGTCGTTACTGGTTGTGCTGTTACTGGTTGTACCCTCACTGGTTGTGCTGTCACTGGTTGTGCTGTCACTGATTGTGCTGTCACTGGTTGTGCTGTTACTGGTTGTGTTGTCACTGGTTGTGTCGTTACTGGTTGTGCTGTCACTGGTTGTACCCTCACTGGTTGTGCTGTCACTAATTGTGCTGTAACTGATTGTGCTGTTACTGGTTGTACCGTCACTGGTTGTACCGCCACTGGTTGTGCTGTCACTGGTTGTGCTGTCACTGGTTGTACCGTCACTGGTTGTGCTGTCACTGGTTGTGCTGTCACTGGTTGTACCGTCACTGGTTGTGCTGTCACTGGTTGTACCGTCACTGGTTGTGTTGTCACTGGTTGTGTCGTTACTGGTTGTGCTGTCACTGGTTGTACCCTCACTGGTTGTGCTGCCACTGGTTGTACCGTCACTGGTTGTGCTGTCACTGGTTGTACCGTCACTGGTTGTGCTGTCACTGGTTGCACCGTCACTGGTTGTACCACCACTGGTTGTGCTGTCACTGGTTGTGCTGTCACTGATTGTGCAGTCACTGGTTGTGTTGTTACTGGTTGCACCGCCACTGGTTGTGCTGTCACTGATTGTACCGTCACTGGTTGTGCTGTCACTGGTTGCACCGTCACTGGTTGTACCGCCACTGGTTGTGCTGTCACTGATTGTGCTGTCACTGGTTGTGCTGTTACTGGTTGTGTTGTCACTGGTTGTGTCGTTACTGGTTGTGCTGTTACTGGTTGTACCCTCACTGGTTGTGCTGCCACTGGTTGTGCTGTCACTGGTTGTACCGTCACTGGTTGTGCTGTCACTGGTTGCACCGTCACTGGTTGCACCGCCACTGGTTGTACCGTCATTGGTTGTGCTGTTACGGATTGTGCTGTCACTAGTTGTGCTGTCACTGATTGTGCTGTCACTGGTTGTGCTGTTACTGGTTGTACCGTCATTGGTTGTGCTGTCACTGGTTGTACCGTCACTGGTTGTGTTGTCACTGGTTGTGTTGTCACTGGTTGCACCGCCACTTTTTGTGCTTTTACTGATTGTGCAGTCACTGGTTGTGCTGTTACTGGTTGTACCGTCACTGGTTGAGCTGTCACCGGTTGCGCCATCACTGGTTGCACCGCCACTGGTTGTACCGTAACAGGTTGTGCTGTCACTGATTGTGCTGTCACTGGTTGTGCTGGTACTGGTTGTTCCGTCACTGGTTGTGCTGTCACTGGTTGCACAGACACTGGTTGTGCTGTCACTGGTTGTGCTGTCACTGGTTGCACCGTCACTGGTTGTGCTGTCACTAATTGTGCTGTAACTGATTGTGCTGTTACTGGTTGTACCGTCACTGGTTGTACTGCCACTGGTTGTGCTGTCACTGGTTGTGCTGTCACTGGTTGTACCGTCACTGGTTGTGCTGTCACTGGTTGCACCGTCACTGGTTGCACCGCCACTGGTTGTACCGTCACTGATTGTGCTGTCACTGATTGTGCTGTCACTGGTTGTGCTGTTACTGGTTGTACCGTCACTGGTTGTGCTGTCACTGGTTGCACCGTTACTGGTTGTACCGCCACTGGTTGTACCGTCACTGATTGTGCTGTCACTGATTGTGCTGTCACTGGTTGTGCTGTTACTGGTTGTACCGTCACTGGTTGTGCTGTCACTAGTTGTACCGTCACTGGTTGTGCTGTCACTGGTTGCACCGACACTGGTTGCACCGCCACTGGTTGTACCGTCACTGGTTGTGCTGTCACTGATTTTGCTGTCACTAGTTGTGCTGTTACAGATTGTACCGTCACTGGTTGTGCTGTCACTGGTTGCACCGTCACTGGTTGTGCTGTCACTGGTTGCACCGTCACTGGTTGCACCGCCACTGGTGTACCGTCACTGGTTGTGCTGTCACTGGTTGTGCTGTTACTGGTTGTACCGTCACTGGTTGCACCGCCACAGGTTGTACCATCACTAGTTGTACCGTCACTGGTTGCGCGGCCACAAGTTGTACCGTCACAGGTTGTACCGTCACTGGTTGTACCGTCACTGGTTGCACTGCCACAGGTTGTACCGTCACTGGTTGTACCGCCACCGGTTGTACCGTCACTGGTTGTACCATCACTGGTTGTACCGTCACTGGTTGCACTGTCACAGATTGTACCATCATTGGTTGTACCGTCACAGGTTGTGTTGTCACTGGTTGTACAGTCACAGGTTGTACCATCAATGGTTGTACCGTCACTGGTTGCACCGTCATAGGTTGTGCTGTCACTGGTTGTACCGTCACAGGTTGTACAATCACTGGTTGTACCGTCACAAGTTGTGTTGTCACTGGTTGTACCGTCACTTTTTCCACGGTCACTGGTTGTACCGTGACTGGTCGTACCATCATTGGTTGCACCATCACATTTTGCACCGTCACATTTTGCACCGTCTCTGATTGTACCGTCACTGATTGTACCGTCACTGGTTGCACCGTCACTGGTTGTACCGTCACTGGTTATACCGTCACTGATTGTACCGTCACTGGTTGCACCGTCACTGGTTGTACCGTCACTGGTTGTACCGTCGCTGGTTGTACCGTCACTGGTTGTACCGTCACTGGTTGTACCGTCACTGATTGTACCGTCACTGGTTGCACCGTCACTGGTTGTACCGTCACTGGTTGTACCGTCACTGGTTGTACCGTCACTGGTTGTACCGTCACTGGTTGTACCGTCACTCTATATTGCTCACCTCTTTATCTTAACATCGTTAATTACTGCCTATCTCTATCCTGGATCACCACTACACTACCATTATACTACCACTACTATTACACCACCACTACACCTCTACTACACCATCACCACTACACCACCACTATACTACCACTACACCACCACTAGACTACCACTAGACCTCCACTACCTAATCGAAGTTCCGACTTGAATGCACAGGGTTCCTGACGAGCAAAGCGCGATTAGTTATGAATGTCTTTACCAAATTTAACTTTAACAACAAGAACATCCAGTGTCTTGACGAAACGTAATGGAAAGACATCTTATGGAACGTGGATGCAAACTTGTGCCTAGAAAGGATCAACTCTGTCACTTGTGGAATGCTGAAAGCACATTTCCCTAAGGGAAACGAAAAGAAGATAGATATAAGCTAGAAAGAGGCAATTCATTACTTTACAGGTGAAGGCGAAGAATCCCAGAGCTTCTCAAGAAGGCTTCTCAACTCTTGTTGCAACCCAAGTATGGCTGCAACAAAAGTTATTTTAGCCCAGGTATGGCTGCATGACACTTTCACTTTTTTGCAACCAAGGTACGACTGCATGACCCCCGTTTTAACTCTTGTTACAACCCAGGTATGACTGCATGATCCCACCCCCCTTTAACTCTTGTTGCAACCCAGGTACGGCTGCATGACCCCCCACTTAAACTCTTGTTGCAACCCAGGTACGGCTGCATGACCTCCCCCCTTAAACTCTGGTTGCAACCCAGGTATGACTGCATGATCTCCCATTACCTCTTGTTTTAGCTCAGGTATGGCAGCATGACATTATCTCTTGTTGGAACCCAGGTATGTTTGCAAGACTCCACTTTCCTCTTGTTTTTACTCCAGGTATAACTGTATGCCCCCCTCCCCTTACCTATTGGCTACATGATCCCTTCTTTATCTCTCATTGCAGCTCATGTATGGCTGAATGACTATTGCAGCCCAGGTGTGGTTGCATGACCCTCCCTGTACCCTTGTTGCAGTTCAGGTGTTGCTGCATGACCCTCCCCCCTTTCCCCGTTGTTGCATGATGCGTGCAGGCTGCAGCCAGACTGCCGGTAACGCTAGTTGTCTCGCCGCCGCACACACCCACTCTGGCTCAACAATGGACACCTATTTTAGCCGAGGTGGTTAACGTCTGTGTCCGACCCATGTTATCACCACCGTGGTCCATGTTATCACCACCGTGGTTCATGTTATCACCACTGTGGTCCATGCTATCACCACTGTGGTCCATGTTATCATCACTGTGGTCCATGTTATCACTACCGTGGTCCATGTTATCACCACTGTGGTCCATGGTATCACCACTGTGGTCCATGTTATCACCACTGTGGTCCATGTTATCACTACCGTGGTCCATGTTATCACCACCGTGGCCCAAGTTATCACCACCGTGGTCCATGTTATCACCACTGTTGTCCATGTTATCACCACCGTGGTCCATGTTATCAACACCGTGGTCCATGTTATCACCACCGTGGTCCATGTTATCATCACCGTGATCCGTGATCCATGTTATCACCATCGTGGTCCATGTTATCACCACCGTGGTCCATGTTATCAATACCATGGTCATTGTTATCACCACAGTGGTCCATGTTATCACCACCGTGGTCCATGTTATCAACACTGTGGTCCATGTTATCACCACTGTGGTCCATGGTATCACCACTATGGTCCATGTTATCACGACTGTGGCCCATGGTATCACCACCGTGGTCCATGGTATCACCACTATGGTCCATGTTATCACGACTGTGGCCCATGGTATCACCACCGTGGTCCATGTTATCACCACCATGGTCCATGTTATCACCACCATGGTCCATGCTATCACCACTGTGGTCCATGGTATCACCACTGTGGTCCATGTTATCACCACCATGGTCCATGCTATCACCACTGTGGTCCATGTTATCACCACCATGGTCCATGCTATTACCACCATGGTCCATGTTATCACTACCATGGTCCATGCTATCACCACTGTGGTCCATGCTATCACCACTGTGGTCCATGTTATCACCACCATGGTCCATGCTATCACCACTGTGGTCCATGCTATCACCACTGTGGTCCATGTTATCACCACCATGGTCCATGCTATCACCACCATGGTCCATGTTATCACTACCATGGTCCATGCTATCACCACTGTGGTCCATGCTATCACCACTGTGGTCCATGTTATCACCACCATGGTCCATGCTATCACCACTGTGGTCCATGTTATCACCACCATGGTCCATGCTATCACTACTGTGGTCCATGTTATCACCACCATGGTCCATGATATCACCACCATGGTGCATGTTATCACCACCATGGTCCATGCTATCACCACTGTGGTCCATGCTATTACCACTG
Source organism: Cherax quadricarinatus (assembly GCF_038502225.1). Taxonomy (NCBI): domain Eukaryota; kingdom Metazoa; phylum Arthropoda; class Malacostraca; order Decapoda; family Parastacidae; genus Cherax; species Cherax quadricarinatus. Next base: position 32,312,296 of record NC_091300.1, on the reverse strand, counting down.
TGGTCCATGTTATCACCACCATGGTCCATGCTATCACCACTGTGGTCCATGTTATCACCACTGTGGTCCATGCTATCACCACTGTGGTCCATGCTATCACCACTGTGGTCCATGTTATCACCACCATGGTCCATGCTATCACCACCATGGTCCATGTTATCACTACCATGGTCCATGCTATCACCACTGTGGTCCATGCTATCACCACTGTGGTCCATGTTATCACCACCATGGTCCATGCTATCACCACTGTGGTCCATGTTATCACCACCATGGTCCATGCTATCACTACTGTGGTCCATGTTATCACCACCATGGTCCATGATATCACCACCATGGTGCATGTTATCACCACCATGGTCCATGCTATCACCACTGTGGTCCATGCTATTACCACTGTGGTCCATGTTATCACCACCATGGTCCATGCTATCACCACTGTGGTCCATGTTATCACCACTGTGGTCCATGCTATCACCACTGTGGTCCATGCTATCACCACTGTGGTCCATGTTATCACCACCATGGTCCATGATATCACCACCATGGTCCATGTTATCACCACCATGGACAATGCTATCACCATTGTGGTCCATGTTATCACCACTGTGGTCCATGTTATCACCACCATGGTCCATGCTATCACCACTGTGGTCCATGTTATCACCACTGTGGTCCATGCTATCACCACCATGGTCCATGCTGTCACCAACATGGTCCATGTTATTACCACTGTGGTCCATGTTATAACCACTGTGGTCCATGTTATCACCACCATGGTCCATGTTATCACCACCGTGCCCCATGTTATCACCACCGTGGTCCATGTTATCACCACCGTGGTCCATGTTAACATCACTGTGGTCCATGTTGTCACCACCATGGTCCATGTTATCACCACCATGGTCCATGTTATCACCACCATGGTCCATGTTATCACCACCATGGTCCATGTTATCACCACCATGGTCCATGTTATCACCACCATGGTCCATGTTATCACCACCATGGTCCATGTTATCACCACCATGGTCCATGGTATCACCACCATCTCCCATGTTATCACCACCATGGTCCATGTTATCACCACCATGGTCCATGTTATCACCACTGTGGTCCTTGTTATCACCACTGTGGTCCATGTTATCTCCACTGTGGTCCATGTTATCACCACCATGGTCCATGTTATCACCACCATGGTCCATGGTATCACCACCATTATCCATGTTATCACCACCATGGTCCATGCTATCACCACCATGGTCCATGTTATCACCACCATGGTCCATGTTATCACCACCATGGTCCATGTTATCACCACCATGGTCCATGGTATCACCACCATCTTCCATGTTATCACCACCATGGCCCATGTTATCACCACCATGGTCCATGTTATCACCACTGTGGTCCTTGTTATCACCACTGTGGTCCATGTTATCTCCACTGTGGTCCATGTTATCACCACCATGGTCCATGTTATCACCACCATGGTCCAAGCTGTCTCCACCATGGTCATGTTATCACCACTGTGGCCCATGTTGTCACCACTGTGGTCCATGTTATCACCGCTGTGGTCCATGGTATCACTACCATGGTCTATGTTATCACCACCATGGTCCATGTTATCACCACTGTGGTCCATGTTATTACCACTGCTGTCCATGTTATCACCACTGTGGTCCATGTTATCACCACTGTGGTCCATGTTATCACCACCGTGGTCCATGTTATCACCACCGTGGTCCATGTTATCACCAGCATGGTCCAGGTTATCACCATCATGGTTCATGTTATCACCACCATGGTCCATGTTATCACCACTGTGGTCCATGTTATCACCACCATGGTCCATGTTATCACCACCATGGTCCATGTTATCACCACCATGGTCCATGTTATCACCACCATGGTCTACGTTATCACCACCATGGTCCATGTTATCACCACCATGGTCCATGTTATCACCACCATGGTCCATGTTATCACCACCATGGTCCATGTTATCACCACTGTGGTCCATGTTATCAGCACCATGGTCCATGTTATCACCACTATGGTCCATGTTATCACCACCATGGTCCATGTTATCACCACTGTGGTCCATGTTATCAGCACCATGGTCCATGTTATCACCACCTTGGTCCATGTTATCACCACTGTGGTCCATGTTATCAGCACCATGGTCCATGTTATCACCACTATGGTCCATGTTATCACCACCATGGTCCATGTTATCACCACTGTGGTCCATGTTATCAGCACCATGGTCCATGTTATCACCACCATGGTCCATGTTATCACCACCATGGTCCATGTTATCACCACTGTGGTCCATGTTATCACCACCATGGTCCATGTTATCACCACCATGGTCCATGTTATCACCACCATGGTCCATGTTATCACCACCATGGTCCACTTTATCACCACCATGGTCCATGTTATCACCACCTTGGTCCATGTTATCACCACCATGGTCCATGTTATCACCACCTTGGTCCATGTTATCACCACTGTGGTCCATGTTATCAGCACCATGGTCCATGTTATCACCACTATGGTCCATGTTATCACCACCATGGTCCATGTTATCACCACTGTGGTCCATGTTATCAGCACCATGGTCCATGTTATCACCACCTTGGTCCATGTTTTCACCACTGTGGTCCATGTTATCAGCACCATGGTCCATGTTATCACCACTATGGTCCATGTTATCACCACCATGGTCCATGTTATCACCACTGTGGTCCATGTTATCACCACCATGGTCCATGTTATCACCACCATGGTCCATGTTATCACCACTATGGTCCATGTTATCAGCACCATGGTCCATGTTATCACCACTATGGTCCATGTTATCAGCACCATGGTCCATGTTATCACCACTATGGTCCATGTTATCACCACCATGGTCCATGTTATCACCACTATGGTCCATGTTATCAGCACCATGGTCCATGTTATCACCACTATGGTCCATGTTATCACCACCATGGTCCATGTTATCACCACTATGGTCCATGTTATCACCACATCAGACAACACACATCTGACTACCATTATAATCATCGTCATGTCATGCTTTTTATATATCATCAAAGATTGCATGTGTCAACTTTTCAATATTGCAAGTGGTCACGTTTCACAGCTGAATGCATCAACGTTGCAAATAACACGTATTAACAGAGCACTATTTTTTCTCTTGAATATAATTTCTCTTCATATATATATATACATATACATATATACACATATATATATATATATATATATATATATATATATATATATATATATATATATATATATATATATATATCTGAATGGCAGTGGTGGCACCAAGGGAGGAGGAGGCAGAGGGGATTCAAACCCCACATAATAATTATACTACTAGTACTACTACTACTACTACTACTACTACTACTACTACTACTACTACTACTACTACTACTACTACTACTAATAATAATAATAATAATAATAATAATAATAAAAGTCATCTTGCTGCCTATCCGAGCAAAGTGGAACTCCTAAGCTCCTCATATATAGACGTTCAGGAGTAAAGATGAAACTAGTATAGAGTCAGCCACCCCAGCACTCACAGCACAACCTTCCATGACAACTGCAGAAACTGCAAATGAAGTCCTTAAATACAGGCAAGAGACAGGCAAGGCTCTCAAGGTTATATGCACCGAGAAGTGTGTGTTTCACGGTGTATACATACTGAGAGCATACATTAATCTCTGTTTTATTTGTGAATGGTATTAAGGAAGGTTAACTGATGACTGGAGCAATAACAAATAACCCGCACATAGGAAAAACTTACGATGATGTTTCGGTCCGGCTTGACCCGAGTCGGATCGAAACATCATTATAAGTTTCTTTCTCCTGTGTGAGAGCTTTTTGTGTATTGATGTCCCTTCACGTGGTCTATAAAGAGTAAACAATAATAAGAGGCTCCCAGTTACACATCAGGTCAGAGTACTGAAAAAAAAAATGATCTGAGATGGTTTTCCTTAACGAAGCTGGACTGTGTGCCAGTCCAGCGGTGGTCCGTGGACTATGTGCCAGTCCAGCGGTGGTCCGTGGACTGTGTGCCAGTCCAGTGGTGGTCCGTGGACTGTGTGCCAGTCCAGCGGTGGTCCGTGGACTGTGTGCCAGTCCAGCGGTGGTCCGTGGACTGTGTGCCAGTCCAGCGGTGGTCCGTGGACTGGCAGACAAGAGCGATTGCAATTATGCTTCAATGACTTGCCAGAGAAGATTAAAACTTTACGTGTCGTTGTTTGCTAATGACGTGAAACTTACGATGATAATCAGAACATGAGAGGACATAAACAAGTGACGAAGAAGCTTGGCCGGACTGTACACCAGCGCTTACTCAGTTCAGCTCAGACAAGTGTATCGTTATGCAAATCGGGGAATGAAAAATATAACGAGGGAGGGAATATAGACTGATAAAAAAGAACAAAAAAACCTTGCAAAGCTAAGGATCTGGGGAGAACAGTATAAAGAACTTGCCACGAGAGCTACACACGAAGGGCATAACATCAGCAGAATATCCTAAGCTAATCTTACAACTGCCTTCCAACACCTTAAAGAATAATTTGGGAGGCTGTCTTAAGTGAAAGTCTGGGTTATTGTGCTATAATATAAATGTTGTAAAGCATGTTCGGAAGCTTTGTAAGATTGATATTGTTTAGAAATTTGTTTCTAGACGAGTGCTAGAACTGAAGAGTTTTAACTAAAAAGAAATATACCTAACAGAGCGAACAGGAACAGATGGATTGAAATGAAAGGCACAGAGGCAAGTGGACAAACATGGAATCTAAACCCACAAATCAGTCATCGATATGTTAAGAAAGTGGTAATGAGGTGGATGAGGCATTAGAGACAGACAACCAATACATCTTGGAGAGGCAGGAAAGGTCTCACTAAACCAGCAACCAGAAATTGTTTGCCAGTTTCAAGGTCAAGAGCCGAGCCTAGAAGCTTAGACTGCTGGACCTTCTCTAAGACAAATCGGTGAGTGCAGGACACACCTCTACCACAAGAGCACACCAACACACCTCCACCAGACCACACCAACACTCCTATACCAGAGCACTCCAACACACCTCCACCAGAACACTCCAACACACCTCCACCAGAGCACACCAACGCACCTCCACCAGACCACACCAACACTCCTATACAAGAGCACTCCAACACACCTCCGCCAGAACACTCCAACACACCTCCACCAGAGCACACCAACGCACCTCCACCAGAGCACTTGCGTGGTCAAGGAAACACCTGAGTGGTAAGGAGAAACACCTGAGTGGTAAGGAGAAACACCTGAGTGGTGAGGGAAAACACCTACGTGGTGATGAAAGAACTTGCGTGGTAAGGAAAGCACATGAATACTGAGGGAAACACCCGCGTGGTGAGGGGAAACACCTGCGTGGTGAGGGGAAACACCCGCGTGGTGAGGGGAAACACCCGCGTGGTGAGGGGAAACACCCGCGCGGTGAGGGGAAACCCCCGCGGGGTGAGGGGAAACACCCGCGTGGTGAGGGGAAACACCCGCGTGGTGAGGGGAAACACCCGCGTGGTGAGGGGAAACACCCGCGTGGTGAGGGGAAACACCCGCGTGGTGAGGGGAAACACCCGCGTGGTGAGGGGAAACACCCGCGTGGTGAGGGGAAACACCCGCGTGGTGAGGGGAAACACCCGCGTGGTGAGGGGAAACACCCGCGTGGTGAGAAGGGAAGTCTGATGTTAGGGAAACCTCAAACTATTTCTGGTTTCCGGGGTTAATGAATCTCAGGAGGCTTCCTACTGCTGTGTCCTTGTTACTGAACCTCAGGAGGCTTCGTCCTGCAGTGCTCTTGTCAGTGAACCTCAGGAGGCTTCCTCCTACAGAGCTCTTGTTAGTGAACCTCAGGAGGCTTCCTCCTGCAGTGTTCTTGTTAGTGAACCTCAGGAGGCTTCCTCCTGCAGTGTTCTTGTTAGTGAACCTCAGGAGGCTTCCTCCTGCAGTGTTCTTGTTACTGAACCTCAGGAGGCTTCGTCCTGCAGTGCTCTTGTTAGTGAACCTCAGGAGGCTTCCTCCTGCAGTGTTCTTGTTAGTGAACCTCAGGAGGCTTCTACTGCAGTGTTCTTGTTAGTGAACCTCAGGAGGCTTCCTTCTGCAGTGTTCTTGTTAGTGAGCCTCAAGAGGCTTCCTCCTGCAGTGCTCTTGTTAGTGAACCTCAGGAGGCTTCCTCCCGCAGTGTTAGTGAACCTCAGGAGGCTTCCTCCTGCAGTGCTCTTGTTAGTGAACCTCAGGAGGCTTCTTCCTGCAGTGTTCTTGTTAGTGAACCTCAGGAGGCTTCGTCCTGCAGTGTTCTTGTTACTGAACCTCAGGAGGCTTCGTCCTGCAGTGTTCTTGTTAGTGAACCTCAGGAGGCTTCCTCCTGCAGTGTTCTTGTTACTGAACCTCAGGAGGCTTCCTCCCGCAATGCTCTTGTTAGTGAACCTCAGGAGGCTTCCTCCTGCAGTGTTCTTGTTAGTGAACCTCAGGAGGCTTCGTCCTGCAGTGTTCTTGTTAGTGAACCTCAGGAGGCTTCCTCCTGCAGTGTTCTTGTTACTGAACCTCAGGAGGCTTCCTCCCGCAGTGCTCTTGTTAGTGAACCTCAGGAGGCTTCCTCCTGCAGTGTTCTTGTTACCGAACCTCAGGAGGCTTCCTCCTGCAGTGTTCTTGTTAGTGAACCTCAGGAGGCTTCGTCCTTCAGTGTTCTTGTTACTGAACCTCAGGAGGCTTCCTTCTGCTGTGCTCTTGTTACTAAACCTTAGGAGGCTTCTTCCTGCAGTGTTCTTGTTAGTGAACCTCAGGAGGCTTCTTCCTGCAGTGCTCTTGTTACTGAACCTGAGGAGGCTTCTTCCGGCAGTGCTCTTGTTACTGAACCTCAGGTGGCTTCTTCCTTCAGTGCTCTTGTTACTGAACCTCAGGTGGCTTCCTCCTGCAGTGCTCTTGTTACTGTACCTCAGGAGGCTTCCTCCTGCAGTGCTCTTGTTACTGAACCTCAGGAGGCTTCCTCCTGCAGTGCTCTTGTTACTGAACCTCAGGAGGCTTCCTCCTGCAGTGCTCTTGTTACTGTACCTCAGGAGGCTTCCTCCTGCAGTGCTCTTGTTACTGAACCTCAGGAGGCTTCCTCCTGCAGTGCTCTTGTTACTGAACCTCAGGAGGCTTCCTCCTGCAGTGCTCTTGTTACTGTACCTCAGGAGGCTTCCTCCTGCAGTGCTCTTGTTACTGAACCTCAGGAGGCTTCCTCCTGCAGTGCTCTTGTTACTGAACCTCAGGAGGCTTCCTCCTGCAGTGTTCTTGTTACTGAACCTCAGGACGCTTCCTCCTGCAGTGCTCTTGTTACTGAACCTCAGGAGGCTTCCTCCTGCAGTGCTCTTGTTACTGAACCTCAGGAGGCTTCCTCCTGCAGTGCTCTTGTTACTGAACCTCAGGAGGCTTCCTCCTGCAGTGCTCTTGTTACTGAACCTCAGGAGGCTTCCTCCTGCAGTGCTCTTGTTACTGAACCTCAGGAGGCTTCCTCCTGCAGTGCTCTTGTTACTAAACCTCAGGAGGCTTCCTCCTGCAGTGCTCTTGTTACTGAACCTCAGGAGGCTTCCTCCTGCAGTGTTCTTGTTACTGAACCTCAGGAGGCTTCCTCCTGCAGTGTTCTTGTTACTGAACCTCAGGAGGCTTCCTCCTGCAGTGTTCTTGTTACTGAACCTCAGGAGGCTTCCTCCTGCAGTGCTCTTGTTACTGAACCTAAGGAGGCTTCCTCCTCCAGTGCTCTTGTTACTGAACCTCAGGAGGCTTCCTCCTGCAGTGTTCTTGTTACTGAACCTCAGGAGGCTTCCTCCTACAGTGTTCTTGTTGCTGAACCTCAGGAGGCTTCCTCCTGCAGTGTTCTTGTTACTGAACCTCAGGAGGCTTCCTCCTGCAGTGTTCTTGTTACTGAACCTCAGGAGGCTTCCTCCTGCAGTGTTCTTGTTACTGAACCTCAGGAGGCTTCCTCCTGCAGTGCTCTTGTTACTGAACCTCAGGAGGCTTCCTCCTGCAGTGCTCTTGTTACTGAACCTCAGGAGGCTTCCTCCTGCAGTGTTCTTGTTACTGAACCTCAGGAGGCTTCCTCCTGCAGTGTTCTTGTTACTGAACCTCAGGAGGCTTCCTCCTGCAGTGTTCTTGTTACTGAACCTCAGGAGGCTTCCTCCTGCAGTGTTCTTGTTACTGAACCTCAGGAGGCTTCCTCCTGCAGTGTTCTTGTTACTGAACCTCAGGAGGCTTCCTCCTGCAGTGTTCTTGTTACTGAACCTCAGGAGGCTTCCTCCTGCAGTGTTCTTGTTACTGAACCTCAGGAGGCTTCCTCCTGCAGTGTTCTTGTTACTGAACCTCAGGAGGCTTCCTCCTGCAGTGTTCTTGTTACTGAACCTCAGGAGGCTTCCTCCTGCAGTGTTCTTGTTACTGAACCTCAGGAGGCTTCCTCCTGCAGTGTTCTTGTTACTGAACCTTAGGAGGCTTCCTCCTGCAGTGTTCTTGTTACTGAACCTCAGGAGGCTTCCTCCTGCAGTGTTCTTGTTACTGAACCTCAGGAGGCTTCCTCCTGCAGTGTTCTTGTTACTGAACCTCAGGAGGCTTCCTCCTGCAGTGTTCTTGTTACTAAACCTTAGGAGGCTTCTTCCTGCAGTGCTCTTGTTAGTGAACCTCAGGAGGCTTCTTCCTGCAGTGTTCTTGTTACTGAACCTCAGGAGGCTTCCTCCTGCAGTGTTCTTGTTACTAAACCTTAGGAGGCTTCTTCCTGCAGTGCTCTTGTTAGTAAACCTCAGGAGGCTTCTTCCTGCAGTGCTCTTGTTACTGAACCTGAGGAGGCTTCTTCCTGCAGTGCTCTTGTTACTGAACCTCAGGAGGCTTCCTCCTGCAGTGCTCTTGTTACTGAACCTCAGGAGGCTTCCTCCTGCAGTGCTCTTGTTACTGTACCTCAGGAGGCTTCCTCCTGCAGTGCTCTTGTTACTGAACCTCAGGAGGCTTCCTCCTGCAGTGCTCTTGTTACTGAACCTCAGGAGGCTTCCTCCTGCAGTGCTCTTGTTACTGTACCTCAGGAGGCTTCCTCCTGCAGTGCTCTTGTTACTGAACCTCAGGAGGCTTCCTCCTGCAGTGCTCTTGTTACTGAACCTCAGGAGGCTTCCTCCTGCAGTGTTCTTGTTACTGAACCTCAGGAGGCTTCCTCCTGCAGTGCTCTTGTTACTGAACCTCAGGAGGCTTCCTCCTGCAGTGCTCTTGTTACTGAACCTCAGGAGGCTTCCTCCTGCAGTGCTCTTGTTACTGAACCTCAGGAGGCTTCCTCCTGCCGTGCTCTTGTTACTGAACCTCAGGAGGCTTCCTCCTGCAGTGCTCTTGTTACTAAACCTCAGGAGGCTTCCTCCTGCAGTGCTCTTGTTACTGAACCTCAGGAGGCTTCCTCCTGCAGTGTTCTTGTTACTGAACCTCAGGAGGCTTCCTCCTGCAGTGTTCTTGTTACTGAACCTCAGGAGGCTTCCTCCTGCAGTGTTCTTGTTACTGAACCTCAGGAGGCTTCCTCCTGCAGTGCTCTTGTTACTGAACCTCAGGAGGCTTCCTCCTGCAGTGCTCCTGTTACTGAACCTCAGGAGGCTTCCTCCTGCAGTGTTCTTGTTACTGAACCTCAGGAGGCTTCCTCCTACAGTGTTCTTGTTACTGAACCTCAGGAGGCTTCCTCCTGCAGTGCTCTTGTTACTGAACCTCAGGAGGCTTCCTCCTGCAGTGTTCTTGTTACTGAACCTCAGGAGGCTTCCTCCTACAGTGTTCTTGTTACTGAACCTCAGGAGGCTTCCTCCTGCAGTGTTCTTGTTACTGAACCTCAGGAGGCTTCCTCCTGCAGTGCTCTTGTTACTGAACCTCAGGAGGCTTCCTCCTGCAGTGCTCTTGTTACTGAACCTCAGGAGGCTTCCTCCTGCAGTGCTCTTGTTACTGAACCTCAGGAGGCTTCCTCCTGCAGTGCTCTTGTTACTGAACCTCAGGAGGCTTCCTCCTGCAGTGCTCTTGTTACTGAACCTCAGGAGGCTTCCTCCTGCAGTGTTCTTGTTACTGAACCTCAGGAGGCTTCCTCCTGCAGTGTTCTTGTTACTGAACCTCAGGAGGCTTCCTCCTGCAGTGCTCTTGTTACTGAACCTCAGGAGGCTTCCTCCTGCAGTGCTCTTGTTACTGAACCTCAGGAGGCTTCCTCCTGCAGTGCTCTTGTTACTGAACCTCAGGAGGCTTCCTCCTGCAGTGTTCTTGTTACTGAACCTCAGGAGGCTTCCTCCTGCAGTGTTCTTGTTACTGAACCTCAGGAGGCTTCCTCCTGCAGTGTTCTTGTTACTGAACCTCAGGAGGCTTCCTCCTGCAGTGTTCTTGTTACTGAACCTCAGGAGGCTTCCTCCTGCAGTGTTCTTGTTACTGAACCTCAGGAGGCTTCCTCCTGCAGTGTTCTTGTTACTGAACCTCAGGAGGCTTCCTCCTGCAGTGTTCTTGTTACTGAACCTCAGGAGGCTTCCTCCTGCAGTGTTCTTGTTACTGAACCTCAGGAGGCTTCCTCCTGCAGTGTTCTTGTTACTGAACCTCAGGAGGCTTCCTCCTGCAGTGTTCTTGTTACTGAACCTCAGGAGGCTTCCTCCTGCAGTGTTCTTGTTACTGAACCTCAGGAGGCTTCCTCCTGCAGTGTTCTTGTTACTGAACCTCAGGAGGCTTCCTCCTGCAGTGTTCTTGTTACTGAACCTCAGGAGGCTTCCTCCTGCAGTGTTCTTGTTACTAAACCTTAGGAGGCTTCTTCCTGCAGTGCTCTTGTTAGTGAACCTCAGGAGGCTTCTTCCTGCAGTGCTCTTGTTACTGAACCTGAGGAGGCTTCTTCCTGCAGTGCTCTTGTTACTGAACCTCAGGTGGCTTCTTCCTTCAGTGCTCTTGTTACTGAACCTCAGGTGGCTTCCTCCTGCAGTGCTCTTGTTACTGTACCTCTGGAGGCTTCCTCCTGCAGTGCTCTTGTTACTGAACCTCAGGAGGCTTCCTCCTGCAGTGCTCTTGTTACTGAACCTCAGTTGGCTTCCTCCTGCAGTGCTCTTGTTACTGTACCTCAGGAGGCTTCCTCCTGCAGTGCTCTTGTTACTGAACCTCAGGAGGCTTCCTCCTGCAGTGCTCTTGTTACTGAACCTCAGGAGGCTTCCTCCTGCAGTGCTCTTGTTACTGTACCTCAGGAGGCTTCCTCCTGCAGTGCTCTTGTTACTGAACCTCAGGAGGCTTCCTCCTGCAGTGCTCTTGTTACTGAACCTCAGGAGGCTTCCTCCTGCAGTGTTCTTGTTACTGAACCTCAGGAGGCTTCCTCCTGCAGTGCTCTTGTTACTGAACCTCAGGAGGCTTCCTCCTGCAGTGCTCTTGTTACTGAACCTCAGGAGGCTTCCTCCTGCAGTGCTCTTGTTACTGTACCTCAGGAGGTTTCCTCCTGCAGTGCTCTTGTTACTGAACCTCAGGAGGCTTCCTCCTGCAGTGCTCTTGTTACTGAACCTCAGGAGGCTTCCTCCTGCAGTGTTCTTGTTACTGAACCTCAGGAGGCTTCCTCCTGCAGTGCTCTTGTTACTGAACCTCAGGAGGCTTCCTCCTGCAGTGCTCTTGTTACTGAACCTCAGGAGGCTTCCTCCTGCAGTGCTCTTGTTACTAAACCTCAGGAGGCTTCCTCCTGCAGTGCTCTTGTTACTGAACCTCAGGAGGCTTCCTCCTGCAGTGTTCTTGTTACTGAACCTCAGGAGGCTTCCTCCTGCAGTGTTCTTGTTACTGAACCTCAGGAGGCTTCCTCCTGCAGTGTTCTTGTTACTGAACCTCAGGAGGCTTCCTCCTGCAGTGCTCTTGTTACTGAACCTCAGGAGGCTTCCTCCTGCAGTGCTCTTGTTACTGAACCTCAGGAGGCTTCCTCCTGCAGTGTTCTTGTTACTGAACCTCAATAGGCTTCCTCCTACAGTGTTCTTGTTACTGAACCTCAGGAGGCTTCCTCCTGCAGTGTTCTTGTTACTGAACCTCATGAGGCTTCCTCCTGCAGTGCTCTTGTTACTGAACCTCAGGAGGCTTCCTCCTGCAGTGCTCTTGTTACTGAACCTCAGGAGGCTTCCTCCTGCAGTGCTCTTGTTACTGAACCTCAGGAGGCTTCCTCCTGCAGTGCTCTTGTTACTGAACCTCAGGAGGCTTCCTCCTGCAGTGCTCTTGTTACTGAACCTCAGGAGGCTTCCTTCTGCAGTGTTCTTGTTACTGAACCTCAGGAGGCTTCCTCCTGCAGTGTTCTTGTTACTGAACCTCAGGAGGCTTCCTCCTGCAGTGTTCTTGTTACTGAACCTCAGGAGGCTTCCTCCTGCAGTGTTCTTGTTACTGAACCTCGGGAGGCTTCCTCCTGCAGTGTTCTTGTTACTGAACCTCAGGAGGCTTCCTCCTGCAGTGTTCTTGTTACTGAACCTCAGGAGGCTTCCTCCTGCAGTGTTCTTGTTACTGAACCTCAGGAGGCTTTCTCCTGCAGTGTTCTTGTTAATGAACCTCAGGAGGCTTCCTCCTGCAGTGTTCTTGTTACTGAACCTCAGGAGGCTTCCTCCTGCAGTGTTCTTGTTACTGAACCTCAGGAGGCTTCCTCCTGCAGTGTTCTTGTTACTGAACCTCAGGAGGCTTCCTCCTGCAGTGTTCTTGTTAATGAACTTCAGGTTTACTTACAAAAGCTTCACATTTGTGAAAGTTCAACAAAGTCAGCGTAGGAAAGCGAAGATATGTCCGTCATGTTGTTTAATTTCTGAAAAAGCAAGACAAAAAAATCGACGACACTACATCTCTCTCTTCCCAAATAGGAATGGGTGGAGGCAAGTGGTGTTTACGATTTGAAGTGCTGTTGGAGTATGAGCAAGGTAATATTTAAGAAGGGATTCAAGGGAAACCAGTTAGCCGGACTCGAGTCCTGGAGGTGGTCGGTACAGTGCCTACACTCTGAAGGAAAGGGTGGGGGATGCTGCGGTTTGGAGGGTGTTCTGAACTGTGGTGTCAGCGCGCTTCTGGTAAGACGGTGACTGAATGAGTGACAGTGAAAGAGTTTTCATTGTCAGGTCACACAACCTCGGTGGAGAACGGCCGGAGTGTTTAGAATACTTGTCACAATGATAATTTATATGTACAACTCTAGCGAAAAAAAAAAATACATTACTGTGACAACAACAATTTAACTACATAACTGTGTCAACAACAATTAAACTACATAACTGTGTCAACAACAATTAAACTACATAACTGTGTCAACAACAATTAAACTACATAACTGTGTCAACAACAATTAAACTACATACCTGTGACAACGACAATTTAACTACATAACTGTGTCAACAACAATTTAACTACATAACTGTGACAACAACAATTTAACTACATAACTGTGACAACAATTTAACTACATACCTGTGACAATGACAATTTAACTACATAACTGTGTCAACAACAATTTAACTACATAACTGTGACAACAACAATTAAACTACATAACTGTGACAACAACAATTTAACTACATAACTGTGACAACAACAATTTAACTACATAACTGTGACAACAACAATTTAACTACATAACTGTGTTAACAACAATTAAACTACATACCTGTGACAACGACAATTTAACTACATAACTGTGTCAACAACAATTTAACTACATAACTGTGACAACAACAATTTAACTACATAACTGTGTCAACAACAATTAAACTACATACCTGTGACAACGACAATTTAACTACATAACTGTGTCAACAACAATTTAACTACATACCTGTGACAATGACAATTTAACTACATAACTGTGTCAACAACAATTTAACTACATAACTGTGACAACAACAATTTAACTACATACCTGTGACAACGACAATTTAACTACATAACTGTGTCAACAACAATTTAACTACATAACTGTGACAACAACAATTTAACTACATACCTGTGACAATGACAATTTAACTACATAACTGTGTCTACAACAATTTATTTGCACAACTGTAGCAACAATAATTTATTTATTCAGCTGAAACAACGACTACAACATATCAGTACGACCCCTACAACTACGTGTAAATTTTTGTTATTCTGCGGGCTAGTAACAGCGAATGTTTACAGTAAGAGGCGAGTTTACCCTTGACAAGGTCTCCTGGTGTTATAACCTGTCCCAGACACAACACTTGCAACCATGCAAAAAGAAAAAAAAACAAGAACAAGTGTCGCCACAAATTAAACGCGTCAGATACCTAGCAACAAAAAGTTTCTTTCCGTTGTTTCATTTTCATTGGGGGGGGGGGGGGTTAAGGTTTCTTGATGTAAGAAACTGGAGTTATTGTCCTCTTCATTGTATGACAGCAGATTACCTCCCCACTCCCTATGGATGTGGATCACCTGCTAAGACCTACAGGAACCCGTAACGATTAAGTTTCATACATCAGCTAGACCGTAACGATCAAGTTTCATACGTCAGCTAGACCGTAACGATCAGCTTTCACATGTAATCACCAGGTTCAATACATCAACTGGACACAATCTGTTTGTAAAGTAAGTTTTAATTATTAAAACTTCAGTACTCAGTACATCTAGCAACCTGGCTATTATAACCGCAGGAAGCGCTAAATCCGTACGGCGCCTGGTGAAAGCGAGATAATTAGGTTCAAATTAATTAAAGGATCGAGAGTAGCTTCAGTACTTTGTGTATGGTGGTAGGCAACGTGACCTCTGAGGTGTGTTGACATATTATTGTGAGAGACAAAGACATTTTGAGAGATTTTATTTGTCTAACCGGTTATCTACTATCTCTGTGTGTCTTTGCTTTATTTCAAGCTTTCTCTACCTAAGTCTTTCTCTCATTCTGATCGCTGGTCGTTATTCTGGTTGAGAGTTGAACGTGGGTTAGCTTGTGACTTACTGCTGGTGTACAACACTCTAAGAACTGTTATCTTATTTCAGCTTGTTGATAACTCCTGCAGTAACAACAATTACTGGTAGGATTTTTATCACGAAATTTAAAAAAAATGCTCTAAACTCTCGTGGGTCATGACGAGTAATGAAACAGAGGGAAGGTGACCGCTGTGTAAATTTGAATTAAATCTGAGAAGCATACCATTTTAAATATTTGACTAAATGTGGTTGCAGGGGTCGATCCCTAGCTCCTGGACCTGTCTCTCAGCCTTCACTCCCTCCGAGTCTTATGAAGCCTGCCTCCACTACATCTTCTAGGACTCTAGGTAATGACACTTCCCGATCATCAAGAGGCGGAATACGTCCTGAGATCCCAATGACTCACCCGTGTCATTAGCTTCCAACTGCATACGCTCACTCCTGCGAGTTTTACGACTTTCTTGCCGTGGGTTCGAATCCCACCCTTTCTGTGATCCGTATATGTTGAGGTTGGTAAGAATGATCCACTTCTATGCCTTACTTCTATCTGCAGGAAGCGTTCTTGAAGACGGTGTAGCTGAAAGTTATGTATGGTTCCCAGAGGCTGATGAAACACAGACATCGTATAGGTAATATAATAATAATAATATTAACAATAATAATAATAATAATACTAATACTAATAATAATAATAATAATAATAATAATAATAATTATTATTATTATTATTATAATATCTTTATTTCTACAAGTACATGTACAAGGTATACAGGCCTAGCAGACATCAATGACATACTACTATGTAGAAAGCCGCTTGTTATGCGGAGCATTTCGGGCAAATTATGTAAGTTTTGTCCTGGGATGCGACCCACACCAATCGATTAACACCCAGGTACCCATTTTATACTGATGGATGAACATAGACAACCGGTGTAAGGAAACACGCCCAATATTTCAACCCTCGCCGGGAATCGAACCCGGGACCTCACAGTGTGAAGCGAGAGCTTTTGCCACCAGGTCACGGGCCACCGTAGATCAAGGTGAGGCTGGATTTATCTGTGAAAAAATGAAACGGCTCGATCAGTAAGAACGCGTGTAAAAGCAGATGTTATGTCTAGGTTGGTTAACTTTTTATTTGTTATACTGATGCGGAAAAGTATGTTAAGGTGAGTTGTGAAGGTGAGTACTGCCAACAGTACCCAGAATCTTAGAAAGATGTTTGACCATAAGTCATGGCAGTTGTTGTGGTGTGCTACACATGAATGACCTGCTGAATCTCACTGGAATATTAATTTTACTTGTATTAGGGAGACTGTACATTCTGGCTGGTTTTGAGGCCCTCCAACTGAGCGGTGACAAAGTAGCTTTTATCACATCGGAAATCAGTGTGAATTAACAAGACCAAACATTATGAAATTCCATAACACTGAAGGAGCAGCAAGGAAGTTCCTGTGTGGAGGTGAAATATGTGCTAGAGTACCGTAATCTTTTCCAAGGTAACTGTACACAACTTAATTGTGTCCTTTTTTATTATATATATTATTTATTATTGTGAGTTAGCATAAACATACCCGAGGCGTGAATTGGTATGTCAACAAGGCATGATAAAATCCCTTTCACAAAACATTATTTAAATTAAATATACCATGCTTGTTGCATTATTTAAATCGTAGCATTTTCTACTCATGTATGATGCTTGTGTTATTAAATAGCTCAGTGAGCTACTAAATAACAAGCAGACAGAGCTGTCTGAGGTTCTGTTAAACAGTCACTCTCTCTGAGCATCCCCTCGTCTGTTCAACTTTCCAAACATATTTTCCAGTGCTGACATAATTGATTTTAACAGAATTAACTGTGCGTTGTTGAAGTCTTTTTTTATCCCTCGCCAATTCTATGGTTCACCTCGTCTTTCGTAGACCCAACTGCTGATAAATTCACTCCCAGATGTCTGAAGACATTCACTTTCTCTCTACTCCCTCCCTCCAACCTGATATTCATTATCATTAATTTTTAGAATTTCATTAACTGTCATTGGATTTGAATTATTATTTTCTTATTAAATAAATTTTACCTAAAATTTATATAGTAATACCATTAACTCTTTAAACTTTTGTTAATTTTACTCATAACCCATGTTAATGTAGATTACAAGCCATAAGTACGATAGGAAGGCGTAATTTTTTTTCAAGTAGATGAAACATCAAGTAGATGAAACATCAAGTAGATGAAACATCAAGTAGATGAAACATCAAATAGGCAACATACTACAGTTTGTAGATGAATGGTTCACAGAACCGACATGTTGATAAATTAGACACATGTGCAACTCTTGGGTATCTTTATTGAGGAAACGTTTCGCCACACAGTGGCTTCATCAGTCCATACACAGGAGAAGCTAGAAGAACAGGAGGAGAATGAGGTAATCAGTCCCTCAGCCTTGAGTCGATGTGGTCAGTCCATCAATCTTGAATAGAATACGGCATGTGAGCGGAGAAGCAGCTTATAAACCGTAGACAGGAGAGGTGTAGCAGACGTAGGTGGTGTCACATTTGCCCAATGTGGAAGTAGGTCGTGCCCAAGGGTTAGTTAGGTAAGCGAAGAATTCCCAAGTATTAAGATCCCAAGAAGTTGCAGTGTCTGTGCACACCCGACACCGTGCACACCCGACACTGTGCACACCCAACACTGTGCACACCTGACACCATGCGCACCCGACACCGTGCACACCCGACACAGTGCACACCCGACACCGTGCACACCCGACACCGTGCACACCCGACACTGTGCACACCTGACACCGTGCACACCCGACACCGTGCACACCTGACGTCGTGCACACCCGACACCGTGCACACCTGACACTGTGCACACCCGACACTGTGCACATCCAACACTGTGCACACCCGACACTGTGCACACCTGACACCGTGCACACCAGACACCGTGCACACCCGATACCGTGCACACCCGACACTGTGCACACCTGACACCGTGCACACCCGACACCGTGCACACCCAATACCGTGCACACCCGACACTGTGCACACCTGACACTGTGCACACCCGACACCGTGCACACCCGACACCGTGCACACCCGACACCGTGCACACCCGATACCGTGCACACCTGACACTGTGCACACCTGACACTGTGCACACCCGACACCGTGTACACCCGACACTGTGCACACCCGACACCGTGCACACCCGACACTGTGCACACCCGACACCGTGCACACCCGACACCGTGCACACCCGACACCGTGAACACCCGACACTGTGCACACCTGACACTGTGCACACCCGACGCTATGCACACCCGACACCGTGCACACCCGACACTGTGCACACCCAACACTGTGCACACCTGACACTGTGCACACCCGACACCGTGCACACCCGACACCGTGCACACCCGACACTGTGCACACCCGACACCGTGCACACCCGACACCGTGCACTGACACTGTGCACCCGACACCGTGACACCCGACACTGCACACCCGACACCGTGCACACCCGACACCGTGCACACCCGACACTGTGCACACCCGTCACCGTGCACACCCGACACCGTGCACACCCGACACCGTGCACACCCGACAAGGTACACACCCGATACCGTGAACACCCGACACTGTGCACACCTGACACTGTGCACACCCGACGCTATGCACACCCGACACCGTGCACACCCAACACTGTGCACACCTGACACTGTGCACACCCGACGCTATGCACACCCGACACCGTGCACACCCGATACCGTGCACACCCGACACCGTGCACACCCGACACCGTGCACACCCGACACTGTGCACACCCGACACCGTGCACACCCGACACCGTGCACACCCGACACTGTGTACACCTGACACTGTGCACACCCGACACCGTGCACACCCGATACCGTGCACACCCGACACTGTGCACACCTGACACTGTGCACACCCGACACCGTGCACACCCGACACTGTGCACACCCGATACCGTCCACACCCGACACCGTGCACACCCGACACCGTGCACTGTGCACATCCGACACCGTGCACACCTGACACCGTGCACACCCGACACTGTGCACACCTGACACCGTGCACACCCGACACCGTGCACACCCGATACCGTGCACACCCGACACTGTGCACACCTGACACTGTGCACACCCGACACCGTGCACACCCGACACCGTGCACACCCGACACCGTGCACACCCGACACCGTGCACACCCGACACTGTGCACACCCGACACCGTGCACACCCGACACTGTGCACACCCGACACCGTGCACACCCGACACCGTGCACACCCGACACCGTGAACACCCGACACTGTGCACACCTGACACTGTGCACACCCGACACCGTGAACACGCGACACTGTGCACACCTGACACTGTGCACACCGACACCGTGCACGCTATGCACCTGACCTGACACCGTGCACACCCGACACTGTGCACACCTGACACTGTGCACACCCGACGCTATGCACACCCGACACCGTGCACACACGACACCGTGCACACCCGATACCGTGCACACCCGACACTGTGCACACCCGACATCGTGCACACCCGACACCGTGCACACCCGACACCGTGCACACCCGACACTGTGTACACCTGACACTGTGCACACCCGACACCGTGCACACCCGATACCGTGCACACCCGACACTGTGCACACCTGACACTGTGCACACCCGACACCGTGCACACCCGACACTGTGCACACCCGATACCGTGCACACCCGACACCGTGCACACCCGATACTGTGCACATCCGACACCGTGCCCACCCGACACCGTGCACACCCGACACTGTGCACACCTGACACCGTGCACACCCGACACCGTGCACACCCAATACCGTGCACACCCGACACTGTGCACACCTGACACTGTGCACACCCGACACCGTGCACACCCGACACCGTGCACACCCGACACCGTGCACACCCGACACCGTGTACACCCGACACTGTGCACACCCGACACCGTGCACACCCGACACTGTGCACACCCGACACCGTGCACACCCGACACCGTGCACACCCGACACCGTGAACACGCGACACTGTGCACACCTGACACTGTGCACACCGGACGCTATGCACACCTGACACCGTGCACACCCAACACTGTGCACACCTGACACTGTGCACACCCGACGCTATGCACACCCGACACCGTGCACACACGACACCGTGCACACCCGATACCGTGCACACCCGATACCGTGCACACCCGACACTGTGCACACCCGACATCGTGCACACCCGACACCGTGCACACCCGACACCGTGCACACCCGACACTGTGTACACCTGACACTTTGCACACCCGACACCGTGCACACCCGATACCGTGCACACCCGACACTGTGCACACCTGACACTGTGCACACCCGACACCGTGCACACCCGACACTGTGCACACCCGATACCGTGCACACCCGACACCGTGCACACCCGATACTGTGCACATCCGACACCGTGCCCACCCGACACCGTGCACACCCGACACTGTGCACACCCGACACCGTGCACACCCGACACCGTGCACACCCGACACCGTGCACACCCGACACTGTGCACACCCGTCACCGTGCACACCCGACACCGTGCACACCCGACACCGTGCACACCCGACACTGTGCACACCCGACACCGTGCACACCCGACGCTGTGCACACCCGACATCGTGCACACCCGACACCGTGCACACCCGACACCGTGCGCACCCGACACCGTGCACAACTGACACTGTGCACACCCGACACCGTGCACACCCGACGCTGTGCACACCCGACATCGTGCACACCCGACACCGTGCACACCCGACACCGTGCGCACCCGACACCGTGCACACCTGACACTGTGCACACCCGACACCGTGCACACCCGACACCGTGCACACCCGACACTGTGTACACCTGACACTGTGCACACCCGACACCGTGCACACCCGACACCGTGCACATCCGATACCGTGAACCTCCGACACTCTGCACACCCGACACTGTGCACACCCGACACCGTGCACACTGTGCACACCCGACACTGTGCACACCCGACACCGTGCACACCCGACACCGTGCACACCCGACACTGTGCACACCCGACACCGTGCACACCCGACACCGTGCACACCCGACACTGTGCACATCCGACACCGTGCACACCCGACACCGTGCACACCCGACACTGTGCACACCCGACACCGTGCACACCCGACACCGTGCACACCCGACACCGTGCACACCCGACACCGTGCACACCCGACACTGTGCACACCTGACAGCTATACACGACACCGTGCACACCCGACACCGTGCACACCCGACACCGTGCACACCCGATACCGTGCACACCCGACACTGTGCACACCTGACAATGTGCACACCCGACACCGTGCACACCCGTCACCGTGCACACCCGACACCGTGCACACCCGACACCGTGCACACCCGACACTGTGTACACCTGACACTTTGCACACCCGACACCGTGCACACCCGATACCGTGCACACCCGACACTGTGTACACCTTACACTGTGCACACCCGACACTGTGCACACCCGACACTGTGCACACCCGATACCGTGCACACCCGACACCGTGCACACCCGACACCGTGCACACCCAACACCGTGCACACCCGACACCGTGCACACCCGACACTGTGCACACCCGACACCGTGCACGCCCGACGTCGTGCACACCTGACAGCTATACACGACACCGTGCACACCCGACACTGTGCACACCTGACAGCTATACACGACACCGTGCACACCCGACACCGTGCACACCCGACACTGTGCACACCCGACACCGTGAACACCTGACACTCCCCTCCCCTCCCTCCCCACCTGGATATCTTTAGCGCTGAGTGATAAATCTCCTGCAGTTATTCTCACACAAGCAGCAGTTATATCCTCAAGCACTCTAGTTACCAGCACCTGTGTTGTCTCACAAGCAAGTGTAAGTCGTCGACACTTGTCTCAGGCAGAGACCAGCACCTGTGTTGTCTCACAAGCAAGTGTAAGTCGTCGACACTTGTCTCAGGCAGATGTAACCAGCATGGTGAGAGATAGGCATGGAAGTAGTGGGCAACTCCTCTCCTGTGTAAGTAAATTATAAGAGGGCAATTATCTGTGGTAACATCATTGTTATACGAGGAAGAGGAAGGTCTTTGAGAGCGACACTACAGGTCAGGGAACCAAGGACACTAGGACACTGCTTTCTAGCATACCGGCAGTGACTGAATCAGCAGTGAATACTATAGTTGTCATCCACAACAGTGACACTGTAGTTATCACCCACAACAATGACACTGTAGTTATCACCAACTACAGTGTCACTGTAGTTATCACCAACAATAACACTGTAGTTATCACCAACAACAGTGACACTGTAGTTATCACCCACATCAATGACACTGTAGTTATCACCGACAACAGTGACACTGTAGTTATCACCAACAACAGTGTAATTATCACCAACAATAGTTACATTGTAGTTATCACCAACAACGGTGTAGTTATCACCAACAACAGTGACATTGCAGTTATCACCAACAACGATGACACTGTAGTTATCATCAACAACAGTTTAGTTATCACCAACAACAGTGTAGTTATCACCAACAACAGTGACACTAGTTATCACCAACAACGGTGTAGTTATCACCAACAAGAGTGTAGTTATCACCAACACCAGTGTAATCAACAACAGTGACACTGTAGTTATCACCAACAACAGTGACACTGTAATCACCAACAACAGTGACATTGCAGTTATCACCAACAACAATGACACTGCAGTTATCATCAACAACAGTTTAATTATCACCAACAACAGTGTAGTTATCACCAACAACAGTGACACTAGTTATCACCAACAACAGCGTAGTTATCGCCAACAACACTGTAGTTATCACCAACAACAGTGACACTGTAGTTATCACCAACAACAGTGACACTGTAGTTATCACCAACAACAGTAACACTGTAGTTATCACCAACAACAGTGACACTGTAGTTATCACCAACAACAGTTGGTTTACGGTAGTCATCAACAATTATCTTATTGGAAAAAATAGCTAAACCGTTGAGAGTTATACAGCGCCTTCGGAATGCAGGACAGGTTTGATCAAGGAAGGGTAAACCAGCTCTAGTTCCTTGGATCAAAAGCTCTTTACTAGCATGAAGATATCTCTTCTGGTTTGAAGAATTCTTCCACGAGGAGGCCCATTTGCTCCTCTCTCTCTCTCTCTCTCTCTCTCTCTCTCTCTCTCTCTCTCTCTCTCTCTCTCTCTCTCTCATTTTTCCATCCCTAACGGTGGTCGAGGACTGTGCGAGCTCAGGTATGCTGGCAATTTCCTGAAGAAACAGTGAAAATAGCGAAGAAGCATACGGAGAGAGAGAGAGAGAGAGAGAGAGAGAGAGAGAGAGAGAGAGAGAGAGAAGAGAAGAGAGAGAGAGAGAGAGAGAGAGAGAGAGAGACAGAGAGAGAGAGAGAGAGAGAGAGAGAGAGAGAGAGAGAGAGAGAGAGAGAGAGAGAGAGAGAGAGAGAGAGAGAGAGAGAGAGAGAGAGAGAGAGAGAGAGAGAGAGAGAGAGAGAGAGAGAGAGAGAGAGAGAGAGAGAGAGAGAGAGAGAGAGAGAGAGAGAGAGAGAGAGAGAGAGAGAGAGAGAGAGAGAGAGAGAGAGAGAGAGAGAGACAGAGACAGAGAGTTTGCCTGTCCCCCCTCTCATCTGCGACTGCTTGACAGAGTAGAGAACAGAGCAAGACGTCTCATCTCTCGCCTGGACCCAACCTCGATAGATCTGTCATTTCAGCAGAGCCTTCAACATAGGAGGGATGTGGGTGGCCTTACTGTTATACAAGGCCAATATTGTCAAAATACCACACTTGGATCCACTTCGAGGACAGCGCGAAACAAGCTTTTATGCCACAAGACGGGCAGAAAGCAGCAACTTCACTCTGGCTGTACCCTTCTCCAGAACATCACTCCATCTGAGATCATACATACCCAGGATGACTCGAGTATGGAACACATTCGTACAGCATAATGATGTCAACGAGATAACGTCAGTTGATCAAATGAAAATGCTGGCCCACAGATGGCTCCAACTTCATCCTGTTCCCTACTTGTATGTCTCATAACAATAAAAATGCTTTCAAATGAGCTGATGTAGGTAACAGCTTCTTGGCTTGTCAATAAAGTTAGGAATCCTTAACCTGTAAATAGCTTGTCAATAAACCTAGGGATCCTTAACCTTGTCAAACCACAAAAGAGAGAGAGAGAGAGAGAGAGAGAGAGAGAGAGAGAGAGAGAGAGAGAGAGAGAGAGAGAGAGAGAGAGAGAGAGAGAGAGAGAGAGAGAGAGAGAGAGAGAGAGAGAGAGAGAGAGAGAGAGAGAGAGAGAGAGAGAGAGAGAGAGAGAGAGAGAGAGAGAGAGAGAGAGAGAGAGAGAGAGAGAGAGAGAGAGAGAGAGAGAGAGAGAGAGAGAGAGAGAGAGAGAGAGAGAGAGAGAGAGAGAGAGAGAGAGAGAGAGAGAGAGAGAGAGAGAGAGAGAGAGAGAGAGAGAGAGAGAGAGAGAGAGAGAGAGAGAGAGAGAGAGAGAGAGAGAGAGAGAGAGAGAGAGAGAGAGAGAGAGAGAGAGAGAGAGAGAGAGAGAGAGAGAGAGAGAGAGAGAGAGAGAGAGAGGGAGAGAGAGAGAGAGAGAGAGAGAGAGAGAGAGAGAGAGAGAGAGAGAGAGAGAGAGAGAGAGAGAGAGAGAGAGAGAGAGTGAGAGAGATGTCTGGATGAGAGACAGTACATGTGATGATCATGGTGACTGACCGTGGAATGATTGTTGGTGCCTGACTGGGTGGTGGTTTGAGTATTTCAGAAACTGCTGATCTCCTGGGAATGTCACACACAACAATCTCTAGAGTTTACAGAGAATGGTGTGAGAAACAAAATCATCCAGTGAGGGGCAGTTGTGTGGGTGAAAACGCCTTGTTAATGAGAGAAGTGGTGGGAGAATGGCCAGACTATATCAGGCTGACGGGAAGGAGACAGTAGCTCAATTAACTAGAGTATATCTGAATGCAGAATAAGTCGACCCTTGAACTGGATGGGTTACAGCAGCAGAAGACCACACCGGGTTCCACTCCTCACAGCTAAGAACAAGAAACTGAGGCTACAGTGAACACAGGCTCATTAAACCTGGACAGTTGAAGACTGGTTAGCCGTCGCCTGGTTTAACGAATCTCGATTTCTGCCGCGACACGCAGAAATCGTCAAACTATATAAAAAAAAATCATAATTTGGCATGAACGAGAGGTTCGCAGCATGAAAGTGCAGCCCATCAATTTGCAGCAACTGCGTTATGTTATCATGTTAACATGGACCAGAATCTCTAAAGAATGTTTCTAGCACCTTTCTAAATCTATATCACAAAGAATTCTAGCTGTTTTGGTTGCAAAGGGAGGCCCGACCTAGAACAAGAAAGGTGTACGTATGAAACTGGCCACTGAACACACACACACACACACACACACACACACACACACACACACACACACACACACACACATATATATATATATATATATATATATATATATATATATATATATATATATATATATATATATATATATATATGTATATATACATGTCGGCCGAATATGTAAAACTGGTCAATTAGCAAGAACTCATTTAAAATTAAGTCCTTTCTAAAATTTTCTCTTATACGTTTAAAGATATATTTTTTCATTAATGTTAATGTAAAAAATTTTAATTTTGCACCAAAAGAATCTTAGAAAACTTACCTAACCTTATTATAACAATAACAATTTATTTTAGCCTAACCCTAACTAAATATATTTTAGATTTGTTTTTACTTGTAATTTAATACTAAACAAACACAGTGAAATATATTTTTTCTAGTTAGGTTCAGAATGATTTTGGCGAAATTATTTCATACACAAATTTTCACTTGTCCTATATGGCAAGATGAGCGTTGCTATTTAAGCCAAGATAGCAAATTCTGCCTATTCGGCACGACATATATATATATATATATATTTGTACCCACGAAACGAGTGGTATTGATTAATAACATTGCACTAGCCAAGGAGTCGAACCCATACTGTTTTGGCCCGCCTCATGGTGAGCAAAAATGCATGACGCTTTAGACCACTAGACCACACAATCCTTAACAATGGCGCTTCCAGCCAAGCTAGATGTTGTACCCGCCAGCGAAGGACTCATGCATTTTCGCTCACTATGAGGTGGGCCAAAACAGCATGGGTTCGACTCCTTGGATAGTGCAGTGTTGTTGATATATGTATATATATATATATATATATATATATATATATATATATATATATATATATATATATATATATATATATATATATATATATATATATATATATATATATATATATATATATGCAAAACAACCACTGTGAAAGAATAGTGAAATTCCAAGCGTTTTCGTGATTTCTCGCATTATCAAGGAACTATAAAAGTGATACATCAAATGAAGACATTTAAAGGGTCTAGACCACACCTCACCATCACATCCCACTACAAAGCAACACCTGACGCGCGACGACATCCAACACGACTCAAGAAATCGTAATGACACGATTGCAAACAAACCATACCCCCGGCCGGGATTGAACCCGCGGTCATAGAGTCTCAAAACTCCAGCCCGTCGCGTTAGCCACTAGACCAGCTAGCCACAATAAGATTCATCCAACTAGGTATATTTCTACACCATAGGAAGGTTAGCACAGGCACCACTGTGACCACAAATGCAAGTTTTTACAGACGAATCTCCAGCTAGCGTGGCCGTGACGAACTCTAGCTCAAGTCCCTTCACTGCCGTCAACATGACTCAAGAAATCGTAATGACACGATTGCAAACAAACCATACTCCCGGGCGGGATTGAACCCGCGACGGGCTGGAGTTTTGAGACTCTATGACCGCGGGTTCAATCCCGGCCGGGGGTATGGTTTGACATCCGACACATAAGAAAGGAGAAACAATGATGTATTACTTTTATAGTTCCTTGATAATGTGATAAGTCAAACAAGCGCTTAGAATTTCACTATTCTTTCACAGTGGTTGTTTTACATATTCTGAAATCACCTGTTTACTACTGTAATCTTATTGCGCATATATATATATATATATATATATATATATATATATATATATATATATATATATATATATATATATATATATATATATATAAATATTAGAAACAACGAAAATAAACACTTAGCACAAATAAATACTCTTATACAAAGTAAACATAACTATGTCATTTTTTTTTACTGTGTAAGATACCTCCGTCAGTCACCCATTTCATTTCAGTCTTTACAACAGAGAAATGATGTCTGTGATCATAAGGATGGGCTGCAGTGCCAGCGTACCACAGTGTAGTGCGACTGGTACCTTGTAATTGTTAGTTTATTCTTCAGGGAAGCTTTCCCGGGTCTTTGTCAAAAGGTGACCTGTTCAGTGGCCCCGTCACCATGACGATGAGTCGGCGAGACACTGAAAGTGAGGAGGTTGATGCCTCTATGGCTCGCCATGGCAGAAGTGACCAGTCATCCCAGTACTGGACTCAGTGATCCGAGTGTCCCTATGGCGTGACAAAGCAGCAGTGATCGCTGACTTGCTGTTGCTGGACTCAGTGATCACAGTGTCATTTTTTTTTTTGGTACAACAACATCGTCTGGGAACAAATAAATCATGCCCTTAACTAAACATGATGGGAAGATATTTTGAATAATGTGGACCAAAACCAGCATTTAAAGAGGAATAAAACGCCGTTGCAATAGAAGTATGTTCAAGGCACGTACTTTTAAAGGAAAAGAAAAGATGTAGGGTAAGCTAGATTGAGAGAGATGCTCCCTCTACCGCAGAAGACGATGGATTACAGAACTTCTCAAGGAATCTAGACCATTTGAAGCACAGAAGGAAGCACTGGCTAGAAAAATAGAAGATAATGAACTCAAATTGAATGAAATGTACAGTCTATGAGAGACAGGGGGAGCTTAAAAGCAATTAATGACAATGAAAGAAATTCAAGAAATCATCTTCTCTAAGCAAAATTCAAGGTAAAAACCACATCCAGTAAATGACTTTTTCTCGAACAAGGTGGAACTTACAATGAATATGGCTGAGAAATGAGTGAAATACTGAAGTCTATGTATAACTCTGTGTTCAGTGAGCTGTTGCTCAGTCTGAAGATAGACAATATCAATTTAATGCCTTGTCAATATCTCCAAATTTTCCGACATAACCCTAACCCAACTTGACTTCAAAAAAGCCATTGACAATATACCTACGCACTCTGCCCCAGGCCCAGACTAGTGGAATTCCATGTTCATCAAGAACTGCAAGAAACCCCTATCATATGCCTTAAATATTCCATGGAGAGGGAGCCTAGATGGGGGGGGGGTTTATCCAGGGTCTTCTAAAACGGATTTAGACCCATTTTACAAAGGTGGCAGCAAAGCAATAACAATGAACTATACCCCGATAAAACTAACAACCCACACGAAAATCTCTGAACAGTGTGAAAAGCAACGATAATGATTTGGAGAAATGGTAATGATATGATTATTACTTTATTTCAAATTAATGTACAAACATACACATAGCTCATAATATGCATGGCATTTCGGGCAATTTTTTTATAATAACCACAATCCAACAGGAGTTATAGCAGGTCGCTCCTGCTTCTCGCAACTACTCGACCGAAACCACATGATCTTTGATGAGCTACAAGACAAAAAAATGAAGATGTAATAAACACATATTTGACAAGTGTGATCATGGTATAAAAATGCACAAATTGTGTACAAAAGGAATAACTGGAAAGTGGACACATGAATTTATGGAAAAAATGAGCCAATAAAAGCTAAACGAGTATAAAACTAATTTTGACCACTCAAGAGAGCGAAAAACTAATGTGAAGGACTCAGGACTTAGTCAAGTCTGGGACTGAGCTACGGGGGCGTTTACCCCCGAAAACATCCTTGAGGTATTGTTCAGGGCAGCAGTGACCACTGGCTTCCCTGTGGTGGACTCACTGTTG
The DNA here is from genome assembly GCF_038502225.1 of Cherax quadricarinatus. Taxonomy (NCBI): domain Eukaryota; kingdom Metazoa; phylum Arthropoda; class Malacostraca; order Decapoda; family Parastacidae; genus Cherax; species Cherax quadricarinatus. Next base: position 32,283,208 of record NC_091300.1, on the reverse strand, counting down.
GTACTTTGTTGTTAGTGAAGCTCTCAGAGAATGATCACACAATGACCCGCATGAAGGGTCCTTGAGAGCGTCATAGATGTTTTATTATGAAACTGACTGGTTATAACTGGCTGTTTGAAAGAGAGAGAGAGAGAGAGAGAGAGAGAGAGAGAGAGAGAGAGAGAGAGAGAGAGAGAGAGAGAGAGAGAGAGAGAGAGAGAGAGAGAGAGAGAGAGAGAGAGAGAGAGAGAGAGAGAGAGAGAGACAGACAGACAGACAGACAGACAGAGACAGACAGATAGATAGACAGATAGACAGACAGACAGACAGACAGAGCGAGAGAGAGAGAGAGCTGTGCTATCCGTCCACTTCCTCATGATAGGGTCTAGTCCCTGGACCCAGCCTTTGTAATAGTCAGACTACCGACCACAAGACAGGAATGGGTATGGGATGTCCAATAATATTATTAAACTTAGTTCCCTCGGGCACTTGGTTGAAAGCTGGTTAACCTTGCTACTACTGACACAGCACAGATGCTGCTGGTGCGACCTTCACTGCAAGAGACTTGGCATTGCACAGTAACGTGTGATGGCACCATCAGGCAGAGGCGTCCAATTTTTTTGTTTTCAATAATTTGCCACATGACCAGAAATCCATGTGTACGGGCCACATGATTTTCTTTTATTGAAAATTACGGTTAGTTATTAAAAAATAAATGTATTTCTGGGATTCCTAAAAAGGTATCCCAGTATTCCACAAGCTCAGCCTCCTCTACTCCGGTGCACTGGTGGTGATGAATTTCTAAATCAGAAAATTTAATAATATGTATTTTTGTATGATTGCATGTGCGTATGTGTACCTGCACGTATACACGCTTTTCGCACGTGTATCCATATGCGAACTTATGTGTGTTTGCGTATGTATGCATGTAGGAATACATTCCTTTATGCATATATACACTTTGTGTATATGCAAGTAGGAATGTACACTTTTTGTAGGTATGTATGTGTGTGTGTATGTATGTGTGCATATGCGTGTGTGAATGTATTCACACTTTTGTGCATGTATTAGTGTTCATATTTATACATGTACATATGCATTTTTATGTGTACATATGTGTGTGTATCTACGTATGTACGTACACTTGTGCAAACAAATACATTTGAAATATGCATACATGTGCATATATGTACGTGATGTGCAATTACATACATATGTATATGTATGCAAGTGTTTATATATGTATATGTATCGTTGTGTGTACGTATGTGTACTTTTGTATACATGTACGTAATGTATACATGTGTGTGAATGTATATATGATTCAGTCATTCACTGAGCGTCACCGTCGGATGATTCCCGCAAAGTCAACTCAAAAAACATTGACCTAAAAAAAATATCTGCCAGTGTTCCGAGTATCTAGAAAAAATCACTTTCTTTCAGAAGTCTTTTTCTCCCATTTATATGAGGGGAAGTAAGTGATCAGTGTTAGTGAAATACTGACGAGTTATTCTCAGTGTAAAACAACAACACTTACCAAACTTCATCAGATTTTTATTAGTAATAATATCTCTTGAACTGCTAGAGGGAACTGTATAAACATCACCAGCATCATGTTGGTTCATGATGTTTGGAAGATCTGATTCCTAAGTTCTCAGTGGTCTAGAATAGTATGTATACCAGGAGGGGTATACCTGGAGGGGCATACCTGGAGGGGTATACCTAGAAGGTGTTGCAGGGGTCAACGCCCACGAAATTTTAATTAATAAAAATATTAAATTAGAGCTACAAACCCTACTAAAAAAAATAACTGCCTTCTTGCAGGATATATGAACGTTGAAAGTATGACGCCCACCAGAAGAGACTTTCTCTGGTTATCACACAAAAACAAAATCTGGTAAAGGGCTGTGTAATTTTCTATTGGACACCCGCACGTGGAGTTCTTATGTGTACATATGTGAGCGTATGTCCGTATATATGTACCCTTGTGCACATGTATACATTTGAAATATGTATACATGCGCATAAAGTACATCAATAGTGAAAATTTGAAGCCTCTCGAATAAGACATTCTCAATTTATAGACGAATATTCTGACGGCAGAAAAATTAGTTTGGCTGAGAACTTAAGAAAAATAGAACAACTATGGATCTCTCCTCGTTAATCTTAAAAACGCCATAAAAACGCAAATTGTTACTTTTCCTGTTGTCTTTCCTCATTTATGTTATATTTTAAAAATCTCTGCAATTCTCTTAAGATTTTTTTTTTTATTTTTTTTTTTTTTAAGAAAATCGAAGAATTTCCAAATAGGCGGCCACACAGCCTAAAATCAATACCAAAATACTTCTAATTAAGATACACCAACGTTTAGGGTTTGAAGCCGATCTAACGAAGCAGTCTCTAGTTATTATATAGAAAACAATTCATTTAATAGAACTAGGAATTTGAAATTTGCAAACTTCAAAGTGATCTCCAACTTTACTTTTAATAAGCCCACCGATGCTGAATATTTAAAACCGATCGGAAAAGTCATTCACCAGTAAGTCACATGATTCCAAGAATTCCAGCTTTTGAATTCAGTAAATTTCAGATTTGCAAGAAGGTTAGGTTAGGTTAGGTAAGGTTCGTCAGGAAACAGGACAAGAGATTCCTGACGCGGGTCTTAGTCAGATGATGATCCGCCGTTGGAGCTTTTGGTCATCTGACCGAGGCCTTCCTCTGGCTTACCGGTCCACCCCTTTAAAAATTATGGTCATTTATAACCAGTCTATTTGCAAGAAGAAATTGTAAATTTATTGGGTATCATTCTTCAAATGAAATGCATCATCGTTAGTATTTTCAAGCCGATCGGAAGAGGCATTCTATAGTTATTTAACGTGAATCAATATCGCTCTTTATTTTGAAAAAAAAAAATATTGGCTTTTAATATAATCCAGTGACAACACGAACCTTGCGTTCAGAAACTATACCAACGCTGAAAGTTTGAAGTCGGTCAGGAGAAGCATTCTCCAGTTATGGCACGGATTCAAACGATTCCACGTCTTTAAACTATTTTACTACAGTGAAAGATCTGCCTGCACACAAACTAAACTTAACAGTTACTCTCCTCCACATAAGACGTCAACCATTAAATATCGAAGTCGTTCAGAAGACGTAGAGTCAAATACATTTAAAGAAAATAAAATTATCACACTATTTTACGAGTAACAAGGGAACATGTGCATCTTCACACTTAGAGTTGACTCTCCTCCACTATCAAAGTAGGAGGCAGCTTCTGCAGTTATGTCGCAGTGCGTTTTGTAAGTTATCTGAGATATTCCAGGAGGAAGAAGAAAAAGGTACAATACATTGACTGGAACAATACATAAATAATCCGCACATGTGAGAAAATTTATGATAACGTTTCGGGTTTACTTGAACCATTAACTAATCACACTAACACACGAAGGTAAGGGAACCAGCATGTATGCGAGAGGAGGGAGGGAAGGGACAAAGAGATAAGGGAGGAAGAAGGAAGTGGAGATATTGGTGGTAGAGATTATGCTGGTAGTGGAAGCAGTAGTAGTAATAGTAGTAGTAGCCGTAGTAGCAGTAGTAGTAGCAGAAGTAGCAGTAGCGGTAGTAGCAGTAGCAGTACTAGTAGTAGCAGTAGCAGTAGTAGTAGCAGTAGTAGTGCTAGCAGTAGCAGTAGTAGTGCTAGCAGTAGCAGTAGCAGTAGCAGTAGTAGCAGTATTAGTAGTAGTAGCAGTAGTAGTAGCAACAGTAGTTGTAGCAGGAGTAGTAGTAGTAGTAGTAGTAGTAGTAGTAGTAGCAGCAGCAGTAGTAGTAGTAGTAGCAGGAATAGTAGTAGTAGTAGTAGCAGCAGTAGTAGTAGTAGTAGCAGGAATAGTAGTAGTAGTAGTAGTAGTAGTAGTAGTAGTAGTAGTAGTAGTAGTAGTAGCAGTAGTAGTAGTAGTAGTAGTAGTAGTAGTAGTAGTAGCAGTAGTAGTAGTAGTAGTAGTAGTAGTAGTAGTAGTAGTAGTAGTAGTAGTAGTAGTAGTAGTAGTAGTAGTAGTAGCAGTAGTAGTAGTAGTAGTAGTAGTAGTAGTAGTAGTAGTAGTAGTAGTAGTAGTAGTAGTTCGAAAGTGTTATTTGTGTATCATTCCAGGATGCTGGAACTGGGTTGAACAACATTGGTCATAGGGTTCCTATACATTCCAGTAGTTCGTAGGATCTTACCCGAGTTACAGTAAACCAGCATTGAAAATTTGATGGCGACTGACTGAGGCATTCTAGAGTTATGAGCAAAATAAAAATAAAAAACGTTGAAGGTAAGGGAAAAAAATCCCCGTTAGGAATCCTCACTTCGGAGATTCCTAACAATATTTTTAAACAGTAATAAAGGAGTTGGGAAGTGAGAGAGTTAGTTAGGCTGTACTGGCATAGCAGTTCCTGGGTGCTGGCTAATGGGGTCGAAGATTTTTGCTTAAATTCTCAAACGGGCCTCAGTTGACAGTCAGGTGGGCCGCATGTTGCATGACTATTATCAGGTGTTGCAAAGGCAGCCAAGAAGGTGGCAGTGTTAAGGCACATCTTGTACTTGATCAAAAGATAAAAGTTAAAAAAAATCTGATAAATGAGACACTTGTGAAACATTTGAGTATCTTTATTCTGGACAGTGTGTGTGTGTGTGTGTGTGTGTGTGTGTGTGTGTGTGTCAAGAATGATAGACTGAGCACACCAACTCCAGGCTGACGGACCGATTACCTCAAAGTCTTCCTCATCTTCCATCTTTTTTCTTCCTATATTGGACTGAAGAAGTCACTCTCCAGAATAAAGATACCCAGATGTTGCACAAGTGTCTCATTCTTCAACTTGTCGGTTTTCTAAACCATTTAAGTAAAGACAACAAATCTCACTACGATTCACAAGTTCATTCTCACATCGAGTTTATGTCAGTCTCTTCAGTAGCACCACAACTCTACAGTCTCCCACGTAGCTGATGGTGGTACAGGAGACTGGTGGTGGTGAGCTGTGGTGTCGGGGGATGATGCTGGGCTGTAGAATGATACCCCTCAGGGAAGGTTCCTTGATGTTGGTGAGGGGCTCTTGATTTAGGGAATTGGATCTGTGCTCCGGTTCCCCGAATTAAGCCTGAATGCCTTCCACATCCCCTCCCCCAGGCGCTGTATAATCCTACGGGTTTAGCGCTTCCCCTTGATTATAATAATAATAATGTAGAATGATAGTGTAAGGGGTAATATTACGGTGATAGTGTAAGTGTGTTGCGGTGTTATTTGTGGTAGCTGTTCTGAGTGTTACTGAACTACAGTGCAGTGTTGTTCCTTGCGTTCACTGCAGTAATGAAAGATTTATATTATTGCCTTATAAACAATATACTTTAAAAAAAAAGTTTGTGAGAAATTAATAACAGCTGACCTATTTTGCGAGTTATGATCAAAACTGGCAGAAAAAATATGGAAGTAATATGGTACATATTTGTGGCTGCGTTATATTCATGTATCGAAATTATGCACCGAAATATATTGATTTCCATAACTGTGTGGCGTGTGTCGCGTGGACAGCCGCCACTGTTCTCTCTACCTCCCGGAAATAACAGTTTTCCACCCTAATGATACCCATAACAAGCCATTAATGCGGCTATTTACGTTAGTTATGTTATTTAATACCAAGAAAAACCACCCTGGAACTGGCTTCCTCGGCCGCCAGCGGTCAAAACCGGAACTGCTAACATCCCAGGTTTTTTTTTTTAGGGGGGAGGGGGGAGAGGGGAGGACTCAAGACTCGACCAATCGCGGAGCTCGTTTTGTAGAACCCAGCCAATTATCATGCTGCTTTTAAATCTCGTTGAGGCTAGCCAGTCATTTTTCTGCGGTGCCGTCGCTCTGCACCAATCACTGCGTGGCTTGCGACGCTCGTTCCTACATTGTTGTTCTGACAGTTTAACAGCCGCTGCTCAGCTGATCAAAAAATTGTGCCATGATTCCCGACTTTACTTCTCGTAGTCAGTTGTTATATAACTGATAGGAATGATGCTATTTAATTTTGTAATTACGTCGTACACTGTTTGACGTTGCAGGTAACATAAATAATGACGCATACCACTGCAACCACACTTCATAACGTAGACGTTATTGATGAAGTAACGTAGTAAATAATACACGAGTCATTAATACTGACGTAATGTTATTCCAGTGACTGGCCAATCATCACTCTCCCGGCCACAGCACTACCACAGCACTAACCAATCACTGCTCTCCCTACCAAAGTTCTAAGCAATCAACGCTGTCGCTGCCACAGTAACATAAAAATGTAGGTAAATGATTTAGAGAAGAGACAAGTTGATAAATTAGACACAAGTGCAACCCAAGTGTTGCATTTCTCTAATTCATCACTAACATGAGAAGATAAGAAGGAAGAAGCAGTACTACAGGCCTACTGGCCAATGCTAGGCCAGGAGAGCGAAACGTTGCCACAATAAAATGTCACATTAGTTGCATTTGTGTCTTCTTGCTTAACATATTGTCAGTAATTCTACCAATATTAATATATCGATCCTGTAGCAAGAAGACCAAAACTGAGCGGCATAATCCAAGTGATACCTCGCTAGTGATGTATAGAGCTGTAAAATAACTTTTGGACTTCTGTTACTTATACCTCTTGAAATAAATCCAAGTACTCTGTTAGGTTTATTGCGCACACTTAGGCACTGCTGTCTTTAAGATATACTTGTCTAAGGGACTGACCAACTCAAATACTTTTTCTCCAAGGCTGGTGGACTGATTACATCTTCATTTCACCACTACACCTGCTGCCTCTGTTTCGCCTACTGCGTAAGCTTAACATTTCAACAATAAAGATACCCAACTGTTGGACCTGTACCAGTGCTGGTAGAAATACTAACAATATGTTAAGTAAAAGGACACAAGTGCAACGTTTCGTTCATCAGGAGCTTTGTCAAGTCGTTACAAACATTACATGGGCACAGTATTGTCCCTGTATTATTTGTAACAGCTTGACAAAGCTCCTGGAGAGCGAAACGTTGTCACAATAAAATGTCGCATTGGTTGTACTTGTGTCCTTTTACAGAACATGTTGGAAATGTGTATTAATAATAAAGTTCTCGATATTTTACACCATTTTCAACATACTAGTACTTGTTTTTATAACTACACCAAGTTTTAGCTTCAATAACGCTACTCGAACGCTTGTTCCACTCATCCACAACTCTATCACCAAACCAGTGCTTTTCTATATCCCTTCTCAATCCAAGTTTCTCCGACTTGAACCCATTGATGCGAGCCGTGTCTTGGTTAGACATATTTAGCGTTTTATTTACCTGCCCTTTATGTATTCTTGTCTTCCATTTATAAACCTCAATAATATTCCCCCTAATTCTAAGCATTTCTAGAGAGTGCAGATTCAGTAACCTGAAGTCTGTCCTTCTTAGGAAAGATTTCTGAGGCATGGGATCAACTTTGTCATCGTTCTCTGTATGTTTTCCAGCGCACTTTTATCAATTCTGTAATATGAAGTCACGAACTGCGCAACATAATCTATGTGAGTCTTACTAACCCTGTAGAGAGATAAAGTATAACTCGATGACTCCTTGTGCATTGTTGCATTGGATTTAGATTACTGTTAACCAGAACTAATAACTAATGCTAACTAATACTGATAACTATTGCTAATCAATCACTGCTCTTCTTGCCACAACACTGACCACCAATCACTGCTCTCTATGCCAAAACACTGACTAAATCACTGCTCTCCCTGCTTCACCACTTACCAATCACTGATCTCCATGCCCAAACACTGACCATCCACTGCTCTCCCTGCCAAAACACTGACCAATCACTTCTCTTCCTGCCACAACACTAACCAATCACTGCTCTCCCTGCCACAACACTGACCAATCACTGTTCTCCCTGCCACACCACTGACCAATCACTGCTCTCCCTGCCTCACCACTGACCAATCACTGCTCTCCCTGCCAAAATACTGACCAGTCACTGCTCTCCCTGCCACAACACTGAAATCACTTACCTCCCTGTCACAACAATAACCAATCACTGCTTTCCCTGCCACAAAGTTGACGAATTACTGCTCTCCCTGCCACAACACTGACCAATCACTTTTCTTCCTTGCACAACTGACCAATCACTGCTCTCCCTGCCACAACACTGACCAAGCACTGCTCTCCCTGTCACAACACTGACCAAACACTTTTCTCCCTGGCACAACTGACCAATCACTGCTCTCCCTCCCACAACACTGAAATCACTTATCTCCCTGTCACAACAATAACCAATCACTGCTCTCCCTGTCACAACACTGACCAATCACTTTTCTTCCATGCACAACTGACCAGTCACTGGTCTCCCTGTCACAACACTGACCAATCACTGCTCTCCCTGTCACAACACTGACCAAACACTTTTCTCCCTGGCACAACTGACCAATCACTGCTCTCCCTGCCACAACACTGACCAATCACTGCTCTCCTGCCACAATACTGGCCAATCACTGCTCTCCCTGACACAACGCTGACCAATCACTGCTCTCCCTGCCACAACACTGACCAATCCCTGCTCTCCCTGCCACAACACTGACCAATCACTGCTCTCCCTGCCACAACACTGACCAATCATTGCTCTCCTTGCCACAACACTGACCAATCACTTTTCTTCCTTGCACAGCTGACCAATCGCTGCTCTCCCTGCCACAACACTGACCAAGCACTGCTCTCCCTGTCACAACACTGACCAAACCCTTTTCTCCCTGGTACAACTGACCAATCACTGCTCTCCCTCCCACAACACTGAAATCACTTATCTCCCTGTCACAACAATAACCAATCACTGCTCTCCCTGCCACAACACTGACCAATAACTTTTCTTCCATGCACAACTGACCAATCACTGGTCTCCCTGCCACAACACTGACCAATCACTGCTCTCTCTGTCACGACACTGACCAATCACTGCTCTCCCTGTCACAACACTGACCAAACACTTTTCTCCCTGGCACATCTGACCAATCACTGCTCTCCCTGCCACAATGGCCAATCACTGCTCTCCCTGCCACAACACTGACCAATCACTGCTCTCCCTGCCTCACCACTGAGCAATCACTGCTCTCCCTGCCACAACATTGACCAATCACTGCTCTCCCTACCACAACACTGACCAATCACTGCTCTCCCTGCCACAACACTGACCAGTCACTGCTCTCCCTGTCACAACACTGACCAAACACTTTTCTCCCTGGCACAACTGACCAATCACTGCTCTCCCTGCCACAACACTGACCAATCACTGCTCTCCTGCCACAATACAGGCGAATCACTGCTCTCCCTGCCACAACGCTGATCAATCACTGCTCTCCCTGCCACAACACTGACCAATCACTGCTCTCCCTGCCACAACACTGACCAATCATTGCTCTCCTTGCCACAACACTGACCAATCACTTTTCTTCCTTGCACAGCTGACCAATCGCTGCTCTCCCTGCCACAACACTGACCAATCACTGTTCTCCCTGCCTCACCACTGATCAATCACTGCTCTCCCTGCCAGAATACTGACCAGTCACTGCTCTCCCTGCCACAACACTGAAATCACTTACCTCCCTGTCACAACAATAACCAATCACTGCTTTCCCTGCCACAAAGTTGACGAATTACTGCTCTCCCTGCCACAACACTGACCAATCACTTTTCTTCCTTGCACAACTGACCAATCACTGGTCTCCCTGCCACAACACTGACCAAGCACTGCTCTCCCTGTCACAACACTGACCAAACACTTTTCTCCCTGGCACAACTGACCAATCACTGCTCTCCCTCCCACAACACTGAAATCACTTATCTCCCTGTCACAACAATAACCAATCACTGCTCTCCCTGTCACAACACTGACCAATCACTTTTCTTCCATGCACAACTGACCAATCACTGCTCTCCCTGCCAAAATACTGACCAGTCACTGCTCTCCCTGCCACAACACTGAAATCACTTACCTCCCTGTCACAACAATAACCAATCACTGCTTTCCCTGCCACAAAGTTGACGAATTACTGCTCTCCCTGCCACAACACTGACCAATCACTTTACTTCCTTGCACAACAGACCAGTCACTGGTCTCCCTGCCACAACACTGACCAAGCACTGCTCTCCCTGTCACAACACTGACCAAACACTTTTCTCCCTGGCACAACTGACCGATCACTGCTCTCCCTCCCACAACACTGAAATCACTTATCTCCCTGTCACAACAATAACCAATCACTGCTCTCTCTCCCTGTCACAACACTGACCAATCACTTTTCTTCCATGCACAACTGACCAATCACTGGTCTCCCTGTCACAACACTGACCAATCACTGCTTTCCCTGTCACAACACTGACCAAACACTTTTCTCCCTGGCACAACTGACCAATCACTGCTCTCCCTGCCACAACACTGACCAATCACTGTTCTCCTGCCACAATACTGGCCAATCACTGCTCTCCCTGCCACAACGCTGACCAATCACTGCTCTCCCTGCCACAACACTGATCAATCACTGCTCTCCCTGCCACAACACTGACAAATCACTGCTCTCCCTGCCACAACACTGAACAATCATTGCTCTCCTTGCCACAACACTGACCAATCACTTTTCTTCCATGCACAGCTGACCAATCGCTGCTCTCCCTGCCACAACACTGACCAAGCACTGCTCTCCCTGTCACAACACTGACCAAACCCTTTTCTCCCTGGCACAACTGACCAATCACTGCTCTCCCTCCCACAACACTGAAATCACTTATCTCCCTGCCACAACACTGACCAATCACTGCTCTCCCTGCCACAACACTGACCAATCACTTTTCTTCCATGCACAACTGACCAATCACTGGTCTCCCTACCACAACACTGACCAATCACTGCTCTCCCTGTCACGACACTGACCAATCACTGCTCTCCCTGCCACAACACTGACCAATCACTGCTCTCCCTGCCTCACCACTGAGCAATCACTGCTCTCCCTGCCACAACATTGACCAATCACTGCTCTCCCTACCACAACACTGACCAATCACTGCTCTCCCTGCCACAACACTGACCAGTCACTGCTCTCCCTGTCACAACACTGACTAAACACTTTTCTCCCTGGCACATCTGACCGATCACTGCTCTCCCTGCCACAATGACCAATCACTGCTCTCCCTGCCACAACACTGACCAATCGCTGCTCTCCCTGCCACAACACTGACCAAGCACTGCTCTCCCTGTCACAACACTGACCAAACCCTTTTCTCCCTGGCACAACTGACCAATCACTGCTCTCCCTCCCACAACACTGAAATCACTTATCTCCCTGTCACAACAATAACCAATCACTGCTCTCCCTGCCGCAACACTGACCAATCACTTTTCTTCCATGCACAACTGACCAATCACTGGTCTCCCTGCCACAACACTGACCAATCACTGCTCTCTCTGTCACGACACTGACCAATCACTGCTCTCCCTGTCACAACACTGACCAAACACTTTTCTCCCTGGCACATCTGACCGATCACTGCTCTCCCTGCCACAATGACCAATCACTGCTCTCTCTGCCACAACACTGACCAATCACTGCTCTCCCTGCCTCACCACTGACCAATCACTGCTCTCCCTGCCACAACATTGACCAATCACTGCTCTCCCTACCACAACACTGACCAATCACTGCTCTCCCTGCCACAACACTGACCAGTCACTGCTCTCCCTGCCACAACACTGACCAGTCACTGCTCTCCCTGTCACAACACTGACCAAACACTTTTCTCCCTGGCACAACTGACCAATCACTGCTCTCCCTGCCACAACACTGACCAATCACTGCTCTCCTGCCACAATACTGGCCAATCACTGCTCTCCCTGCCACAACGCTGACCAATCACTGCTCTCCCTGCCACAACACTGACCAATCACTGCTCTCCCTGCCACAACACTGACCAATCACTGCTCTCCCTGCCACAACACTGACCAATCATTGCTCTCCTTGCCACAACACTGACCAATCACTTTTCTTCCTTGCACAGCTGACCAATCGCTGCTCTCCCTGCCACAACACTGACCAAGCACTGCTCTCCCTGTCACAACACTGACCAAACCCTTTTTTCCCTGGCACAACTGACTAATCACTGCTCTCCCTCCCACAACACTGAAATCACTTATCTCCCTGTCACAACAATAACCAATCACTGCTCTCCCTGCCGCAACACTGACCAATCACTTTTCTTCCATGCACAACTGACCAATCACTGGTCTCCCTGCCACAACACTGACCAATCACTGCTCTCTCTGTCACGACACTGACCAATCACTGCTCTCCCTGTCACAACACTGACCAAACACTTTTCTCCCTGGCACATCTGACCGATCACTGCTCTCCCTGCCACAATGACCAATCACTGCTCTCCCTGCCACAACACTGACCAATCACTGCTCTCCCTGCCTCACCACTGAGCAATCACTGCTCTCCCTGCCACAACATTGACCAATCACTGCTCTCCCTACCACAACACTGACCAATCACTGCTCTCCCTGCCACAACACTGACCAGTCACTGCTCTCCCTGCCACAACACTGACCAGTCACTGCTCTCCCTGTCACAACACTGACCAAGCACTGCTCTCCCTGTCACAACACTGACCAAACCCTTTTCTCCCTGGCACAACTGACCAATCACTGCTCTCCCTCCCACAACACTGAAATCACTTATCTCCTTGTCACAACAATAACCAATCACTGCTCTCCCTGCCACAACACTGACCAATCACTTTTCTTCCATGCACAACTGACCAATCACTCGTCTCCCTGCCACAACACTGACCAATCACTTTTCTTCCATGCACATCTGACCGATCACTGCTCTCCCTGCCACAATGACCAATCACTGCTCTCCCTGCCACAACACTGACCAATCACTGCTCTCCCTGCCTCACCACTGAGCAATCACTGCTCTCCCTGCCACAACATTGACCAATCACTGCTCTCCCTGCCACAACGCTGACCAATCACTGATCTCCCTGGCACAACACTGACCAATCACTGCTCTCCCTGCCACAACACTGACCAATCACTGCTCTCCCTGCCATAACACTGACCAATCATTGCTCTCCTTGCCACAACACTGACCAATCACTTTTCTTCCTTGCACAGCTGACCAATCGCTGCTCTCCCTGCCACAACACTGACCAAGCACTGCTCTCCCTGTCACAACACTGACCAAACCCTTTTCTCCCTGGCACAACTGACCAATCACTGCTCTCCCTCCCACAACACTGAAATCACTTATCTCCTTGTCACAACAATAACCAATCACTGCTCTCCCTGCCACAACACTGACCAATCACTGCTCTCTCTGTCACGACACTGACCAATCACTGCTCTCCCTGTCACAACACTGACCAAACACTTTTTTCCCTGGCACATCTGACCGATCACTGCTCTCCCTGCCACAATGACCAATCACTGCTCTCCCTGCCACAACACTGACCAATCACTGCTCTCCCTGCCTCACCACTGAGCAATCACTGCTCTCCCTGCCACAACATTGACCAATCACTGCTCTCCCTACCACAACACTGACCAATCACGGCTCTCCCTGCCACAACACTGACCAGTCACTGCTCTCCCTGCCACAACACTGACCAATCACTGCTCTCCCTGCCACAACACTGACCAATCATTGCTCTCCTGCCACAACACTGACCAATCACTTTTCTTCCTTGCACAACTGACCAATCACTGGTCTCCCTTCCATAACACTGACCAATTACTGCTCTCCCTGTCACAGCACTGACCAAACACGTTTATCCCTGGCAGAACTGACCAATCACTGCTCTCCCTGCCACAATGACCAATCACTGCTCTCCCTGCCACAACACTGACCAATCACTGCTCTCCCTGCCACAACACTGACCAATCACTGCTCTCCCTGCCACAACACTGACCAATCATTGCTCTCCCTGCCACAACACTGACCAATCATTGCTCTCCCTGCCACAGCACTGCTGATTAATCACTACTCTCCTTGACAGCACTGACCTAATCACCATTCCTTAATACAGCACTGGCCAATCACCGCTTTCCTTGCCGAAGCTCTAACCAATCAACGCTTTCGCTGTCAAGCCACTGACCAATCACCGCCCGCGACCAGGAGCCACGCCAGTACCCTCCCATAAATAGAGAGAACATTAATCAGCGGATACGACCGGAAATTCCGTCCGGGCTTACTCAGGTACGAGGATCACGTCAACACAGCCTCTCAGGTACAAGGATCACCTCAACACAGCCACTTAGGTACAAGGATCACCTCAACAGTCACTCAGGTACAAAGATCACCTCAACAGTCACTCAGGTACAAGGATCACCTCAACAGTCACTCAGGTACAAGGATCACCTCAACAGTCGCTCAGGTACAAGGATCACCTCAAGAGTCACTCACGTACCAGGATCACCTCAACAGTCACTCAGGTACAAGGATCACCTCAACAGTCACTCAGATGCAAGGATCACCTCAATACAGCCACTCAGGTACAAGGATCACGTCAACAGTCACTCAGGTACAAAGATCACCTCAACGGTCACTCAGGTACAAGGATCACCTCAGCACAGCCACTCAGGTACAAGGATCATCTTAACAGTCACTCAGGTACAAGGATCACCTCAACAGTCGCTCAGGTACAAGGATCACCTCAACAGTCACTTTGGTACAAGGATCACCTCAGTACAGCCACTCAGGTACAAGGATCATCTCTACAGTCACTCAGGTACAAGGATCACCTCAACAGTCACTCAGGTACAAGGATCACCTCAACACAGCCACTCAGGTACAAGGATCATCTCAACAGTCACTCAGGTACAAGGATCACCTCAACAGTCACTCAGGTACAAGGATCACCTCAACACAGCCACTCAGGTACAAGGATCATCTCAACAGTCACTCAGGTACAAGGATCACCTCAACAGTCACTCAGATACAAGGATCACCTCAACAGTCACTCAGGTACAAGGATCACCTCAATACAGCCACTCAGGTACAAGGATCACCTCTACAGTCACTCAGGTACAAGGATCCCCTCAACAGTCAGTCAGGTACAAGGATCACCTCAATACAGCTTCTCAGGTACAAGGATCACCTCAACAGTCACTGAGGTACAAGGGTCACCTCAATACAGCCACTCAGGTACAAGGATCACCTGAAAGTTACTCAAGTACAAGGATCACCTCAACATACCCACTCAGGTACTAGGATCACCTCAACAGTCACTCAGGTACAAGGATCACCTCAACAGTCACTCAGGTACAAGGATCACCTCAACAGTCACTCAGGTACAATGATCACCTCAACAGTCACTCAGGTACAAGGATCACCTCAACAGTCACTCAGGTACAAGGATCACCTCAATATAGCCACTCAGGTACAAGGATCACCTCAACAGTCACTCAGGTACAAGGATCACCTCAACACAGCCACTCAGATACAAGGATAATCTCAACAGTCACTCAGGTACAAGGATCATCTCAACAGTCACTCAGGTACAAGGTTCACCTCAGCAGTCACTCAGGTACAAGGATCGCCTCAACAGTCACTCGGGTACAAGGATCACCTCAATACAGCCACTCACTTACAAGGATCACGTCAACACAGCCACTCAGGTAAAAGGGTCACCTCAACAGTCACTCACGTACAAAAATCACCTCAACACAGCCACTCAGGTACAAGGATCGCCTCAACTGTCACTTCGGTACAAGGATCACCTCAACAGTCACTCAGGTACAAGGATCACCTCAGTAGTCACTCAGGTACAAGGATCACCTCAACAGTCACTCAGGTACAAGGATCACCTCAACACAGCCACTCAGGTACAATGATCACCTCAATACAGCCACTCAGGTACAAGGATCACCTCAACAGTCACTCAGGTACAAGGATCACCTCAACACAGCCACTCAGGGGCAAGGATCACCTCAACAGTCACTCAGGTACAAGGATCACCTCAACACAACCACTCAGGGACAAGGATCACCCCAACAGTCACTCAGGTACAAGGATCACATCAACACAGCCACTCAGGTACAAAGATAACCTCAACAGTCACTCAGGTACAAGGATCACCTCAACACAACCACTCAGGGGCAAGGATCACCCCAACAGTCACTCAGGTAAAAGGATCACCTCAACACAGCCACTCAGGTACAAGGATCACCTCAACAGTCACTCAGGTACAAGGATCACCTCAACAGTCACTCAGGGACAAGGATCATCCCAACAGTCACTCAGGTACAAGGATCACCTCAACACAACCACTCAGGTACAAGGATCACCTCAACAGTCGCTCGGGTACAAGGATCACTTCAACACAGCCATTCAGGTATAAGGATCACCTCAACACAGCCACTCAGGTACAAGGATCACCTCAATACAGCCACTCAAGTACAAGGATCACTTCAACACGGTCATTCAGGTACATGGATCACCTCAACACAGCCACTCAGGTACAAGGATCACCTCAACACAGCCACTCAGGTACAAGGATCATCTCCACAGTCACTCAGATACAAAGATCGCCTCAACACAGCCACTCAGGTACAAAGATCACCTTAGCACAGCCACTCAGGTACAAGGATCACCTCAACACAGTCACTCAGGTACAAGGATCACCGCAACACAGCCACTCAGGTACAAGGATCACCTCAACACAGCCACTCAGGTACACGGATCACCTCAACACAGTCACTCAGGTACAAGGATCACCTAAACACAGCCACTCAGGTACAAGGATCACCTCAACACAACCACTCAGGTGCAAGGATCACCTCAACACAGCCACTCAAGTACAAGGATCACCTCAGCACAGCCACTCAGGAGGAAGGATCACCTCAACACAGCCACTCAGGTACAAGGATCACCTCAACACGGCCACTCAGGTACAAGGATCACACAAACACAGCCACTCAGGTACATGGACCACCTCAACACAGCCACTAAGGAACAAGGATCACCTCAACACAGATACTTGGGTACAAGGATCACCTCAGCACAGCCACTCAGGTACAAGGATCAACTCAACACAGCCACTCAGGCACAAGGATCACCTCAACAAAGCCACTCAGGTGCAAAAATCACCTCAACAAAGCCACTCATGTACAAGGATCACCTTAACACAGGCACTCAGGGACAAGGATTACCTCAACATAGCCACTCAGAAAGTAGCATCACCTGAACACAGATACTCAGAATCATGGATCATCTCTATACAGCCACTCAGGTGCAATGAACAGAACACAAACACTCAGGATCATGGATCACCTCAACAGAGCCAATCAGGTGCAAGGATCACATGAAGACAGTCAATCCGGTACAAAGATCAAGTTAAAGATAGTTAACGTCCCACATCATAAAAATCTTTGAAAGAGTTCTAAGAAGCATGGCTGTGAACCACTTGGACTCCCAACAACTGCACAATCCAGGGCAACATGGGTTCAGGGCATGTCACTCCTGCCTCTCGCAACTACTGGACCACTGTGATATGGTCTTGGATGCATTGGAAAACAAACAGAATGCAGATGAAGTATACACGATTTTGCGAAAGTCTTTGACAAATGCAGCCATGGTGTCATAGCACACAAAATGCGTGCTAAAGGGATGACTGGCAAATTAGGCAGATGTATCTTCAACTTTCTAACCAATCGAACACAAAGAGTAGTGGTAAACAGTATTAAATCGGAAGCTACCATAGTGAAGAGTCCTGTTCCATAAGGCACAGTACTCGCCCCTATCCTGTTCCTCATCCTCATATCAGACATAAAGAGAGATGTAAACTATAGCACCGTATCATCCTTTGCAGACGATACTATGATCTGCATGAGTGTCATCCACTGAGGACATGGGTTAAATCACTTGTTCTCTCTAGGCTGGAATACTGCTGTACATTAACATCTCCATTCAAGGCAGGTGAAATTGCAGATCTAGAGAATGTACAGAGAGCCTTTACTGCTTATAAAATTTCCATCAAATACCTTACTACTGGGAACGCTTGGAAGTGTTTGATTTGTACTCACTGGAGCGCAGGCGAGAGATAAATCATAATCTATACCTGGAAGATACTAGAAGGACTGGTCCCTCATCTGCACACAGAAATTACTCCCTACGAAAGCAAAAGACTTGGCAGGCGATGCAACATATCCCCATTGAAAAGTAGGGGCGCCATTAGTACACTAAGAGAAAATACAATAAGTATCCGGGGCCCAAGACTGTTCAACAGCCTCCCACCAGCCATAAGGGGAATTACCAATAAACCCTGGTTGTCTTCAAGAGGGAATTGGACAGATACCTAAAGTCAGTGCCGGATCAGCCTGGCTGTGGTTCGTACGTTGGACTACGTGCGGCTAGCAGTAACAGCCTCGTTGATCAGGCCCTGATCCAACAGGAGACCTGGTCATTGACCGGGCCGCAGGGGTGTTGATCCCCGGAATACCCTCCAGGTAGACCTCAACACAGCAACTCAGGTGTAAGGATCTCCCGAAGACAGTCACTCAGGTACAAAGATCACCTCACCACAGCCACTCAGGTACAAGGATCTCTTGAAGACAGTCACTCAGGTACAGGAACACCCGAACACAGCCACTCAGGTACAAAGATCACCTCACCACAGCCACTCAGGTACAAGGATCTCTTGAAGACAGTCACTCAGGTACAGGAACACCCCACCACAGCCACTCAGGTACAAGGATCTCTTGAAGACAGTCACTCGGGTACAGGAACACCCCAACACAGCCACTCAGGTACATGGATCACCTCAACACAGAATTATATTTAAGTTTTCTTGGCTATGTCTGATGACTAGCTTATGTTTCGGAATACGAATGTGCAAACATCGTCTTGTACATGTATGTCCACGGCTCGATCCCCGATAAGGGTGAAAACACTGGGCGTGTTTCCTTAAGACACCTGATTCCCCTGTTCCCCTAGCAATAAGTAGGTACTTGATTGATAAGTAAGACATGTGCAATGGTTAGGTATCTTCATTCCGAAATGTTTCGCCTACACAGTAGGCTTCTTCAGTCGAGTACAGAAGAGGTAGCAGTAGCAGTAGAGATGTGAAGACGATGTAATCAGTCCATCACTCTTAGAGATGTAGTCTAGAGGTGGTCAGTCCCTCAGCCTGAAGGAGAGTTTTGTTCCATACTCTGGAACAATGTGAAGTTGAAGGAACAGTATGGAGATTTATATACTGTCAAAAGGTGAAGAGCAGCACACTCGTGGAAGAAAAAATGTAATCGTTGAGAGGGCAGGTTCTTCTCAGAGCCAGCCCTTCTCACCTGAAAAATTTGTCATACATGTTTTCTGTACCAAGATACCAATGTGTTGCAGTGTCTGACAGAGTGAATATGAAAATAATGTAGAATACCGACAGGTTGATGAGTAAGACACATGTGCAACAGTTAGTTGCACATGTGTCTTATTCATCAACCTACATGGTAGCTTCTTCAGCCGAGCACAGAAGAGTTAGCAGAAGCTTCGCCTTTTGACCGTATATATAAGGCTCCATATTGTTGCTTCAACTTCACATTGTTCCAGACTATGGAGCAAAACTCTTCTTCAGGCTGAAGGACTGACCACCTCAAAACTACGTCTCCAAGAGTGATGGACTGATTGCATCGTCTTCACATCTTTACTGCTTCTGCTAACTTGTCTGTACTTAACTGAAGAAGCCTACTGTGTAGGCGAAACGTTTCGGAAGATACCTAACTGTTGCATATGTGTCTTTCTTATCAACCTGTCGGTATTGTATACCATTTTCATATTCAGTTAGGTACCTGCGTGTTAGCCGACTGATGTGGGTAGCATTTTGGTGACAAAATTAACCTAAATTGCCCGAAATGCTCTGCATAACCAGTGGCTTTCTGTATAGTATGTCAGTGATGTCAGCTAGGTCTGTATAAGGTGTATAATGCACTTGAAGAAATAATAATACTAATAATAATAATAACAATAATTATTGTTATTATTAATATTCTTATGTAAGCCTGGTCACAACTTCTGTAGTTACCAGGCACTTCAGACTTCGACTGGCTGCTTGTGGTGTTTGGAAAAGCAGTTACTTATTTTCTTAGTGGTAGGAGACAGCTACAGCAAGATTTTTACACGTGTTCTAAATGCCATGATGGCAAGTAATGACCAGCTTAATGGTGCCGGGAAGTAGCTGCTTTTCTGGATTTAAAACAGTTTTCGATGGTTTGCCAAGTCCTAAATGAATGAATTAATTTCTTCGTGTACAGTGAATATTTTTGGAAAACTGACCGACTGTAACACGGAATGTTTACTCTCTGAATGTTGCCTAAATTTCCCTGCGTCTGCGTCTTAGGAATAATAAACTGTCGCTGGTGGAGAGGTGGGGAGAGAAGGCATGAAGAGTGAGGAAGGTGGTCGTGGATGGAGGAGGGCAGGTAGCCATGTTTACCACCAATCGTGAAAGGGGTTCAAGGTAAATCTGAAAGTCAATCGAACTTTTAGTGAACTCACTGGAATATTAAATTAATTTTTAATATACGTAGAAGAGGGAGGAGGGTGACACTGATTCTTATGGTTTATAAGGGTTAAAAAACATATCGACTACAGGAGGGTCATTTAGGCTGCACGTCACCTGTATACTGTATGATTTCTAAGCATCTGAATATTTGACGAAAGTTTGGCTGTTTTTTTTTTTTTAGGTAAATTTAATACTTCAGTGAGAGGACTTTAGGGATAAGAGATGAGGAGAAATATGCAAGGCATGATAAGGCATATTAGGCTTTTCCAAAAACAATTGTGAATGTGATGAGAGAATGACGCATTAAGTGAAGGTAGAAACGAGTAAATACAGTAAATTTGTGACTCAGTGGAGAGGGAGAGAGAGAGAGAGAGAGAGAGAGAGAGAGAGAGAGAGAGAGAGAGAGAGAGAGAGAGAGAGAGAGAGAGAGAGAGAAGCGTGAAGCAAGCTTCTATACCACAAGACGGGCAGAAAGCAGCAACTTCACTCTGGCTGTACCCTTCTCCAGAACATCACTTCATCTGAGATCATACATACCCAGGATGACTCGAGTATGGAACACATTAGTACAGTATTATGATGTCAACGAGATAAAGTCATCTGATCAGATGAAAATGCTGGCCCACAGATGGCTCCAACTTCATCCTGTTCCCTACTTGTATGTCTCGTAACAATAAAAATGCTTTCAAGTGAGCTGATGTAGGTAACAGCTCTTAGCTTGTCAATAAAGTTAGGAATCCTTAACTTGTAAATAGCTTGTCAATAAAGCTAGGGATCCTTAACCTTGTCAAACCCTGTGTAAAGAGAGAGAGAGAGAGAGAGAGAGAGAGAGAGAGAGAGAGAGAGAGAGAGAGAGAGAGAGAGAGAGAGAGAGAGAGAGAGAGAGAGAGAGAGAGAGAGAGAGAGATGACAAGACGCTGACAGGAAAACTCAATGGAAAACATTGACTTAATATGTCACAATATTCGAGGGTAAAAGAGAGATCTTTACTATGTATATATATATATATATATATATATATATATATATATATATATATATATATATATATACATATATAAATATATATATATATGAAGATATATTAAGGTATTATAGATTATACTTAACCAGGATATACTAGACAGGTTAGATTAGGTGGTATCCTGTATACTTATTAAGTTAAAATAAACAAGAGTGTGTTAGAGTATGTTAGGCTAGGTTAGGTTGTGAGCGTTGAGGGGAAGGAGTAAAGGGAAGGAGTAAAGGGAAGGAGTAAAGGGAAGGAGGGAGGAAGAGGGGGAGAATCGGTCTAGTTATAGTGGTTGAGAGATTAGGTCTGGGAGGAGGGAGGAGGTCAAGTATGATAGGGGAGGGGGTGTCGGGTCAGAAAGGTGAGCGGTTGGGTTGAGGGGCTTGAAGGATCAGGTCACGGGGAGGGAAAGGGAGGGTCTCAGGTCACGTCAAGGTTCCACAAGATAAGATAGGAGAGTCATGGTGTCACACAAGCTGAGGTCATCCCACCTTGCTTCTGTCAACCTGATATTATTTTATACAAAATGTTTTTGTTAATGTCATTGAAAGTAATATCGTGGATTAACCCCTTGTTTGGTATCACTGTCAGGTACTTCATGGATTAACCCCTTGTTTGGTATCACTGGCAGGTACTTTATGGATTAACCCCTTGTTTGGCATCACTGGCAGGTACTTTATGGATTAACCCCTTGTTTGGTATCACTAGCAGGTACTTCATGGATTAACCCCTTGTTTGGCATCACTGGCAGGTACTTTATGGATTAACCCCTTGTTTGGTATCACTAGCAGGTACTTTATGGATTAACCCCTTGTTTGGCATCACTGGCAGGTACTTTATGGATTAACCCCTTGTTTGGCATCACTGGCAGGTACTTTATGGATTAACCCCTTGTTTGGTATCACTAGCAGGTACTTTATGGATTAACCCCTTGTTTGGCATCACTGGCAGGTACTTTATGGATTAACCCCTTGTTTGGCATCACTGGCAGGTACTTTATGGATTAACCCCTTGTTTGGCATCACTGGCAGGTACTTTATGGATTAACCCCTTGTTTGGTATCACTAGCAGGTACTTCATGGATTAACCCTTTGTTTGGTATCACTGTCAAGTACTTCATAGATTAAGCCCGTGTTTTGGTATCACTGGCAGGTACTTCATAGATTAAGCCCGTGTTTGGTATCACTGGCAGGTACTTCATAGATTAAGCCCGTGTTTGGTATCACTGGCAGGTACTTTATGGATGAAGCCCGTGTTTGGTATCACTGTCAGGTACTTTATGGATGAAGCCCGTGTTTGGTATCACTGGCAGGTACTTTATGGATGAAGCCCGTGTTTGGTATCACTGTCAGGTACTTTATAGATGAAGCCCGTGTTTGGTATCACTGGCAGGTACTTTATGGATGAAGCCCGTGTTTGGTATCACTGGCAGGTACTTCACAAATGAAGCCCGTGTTTGGTATCACTAGCAGGTACTTCATGGATTAACCCTTTGTTTGGTATCACTGTCAAGTACTTCATAGATTAAGCCCGTGTTTTCGTATCACTGGCAGGTACTTCACAGATGAAGCCCGTGTTTGGTATCACTGGCAGGTACTTCACAGATGAAGCCCGTGTTTGGTATCACTGGCAGGTACTTCACAGATGAAGCCCGTGTTTGGTATCACTGGCAGGTACTTCACAGATGAAGCCCGTGTTTGGTATCACTGGCAGGTACTTCACAGATGAAGCCCAGGAAAAAAAATCACAGGAAAAAACGTCACAGAAAAGAGTCATAATTTTCAGTAGGATAAAGTTACTTTTTATTTAAATACCATAAAGTGAAGTACATGTTGACAACACTGTTTATACATGACACTTGCAACACTGACAGCACAGTTTATACATGACACTTGCAACACTGACAACACTGTTTATACATGACACTTGCAACACTGACAACACAGTTTATACATGACACTTGCAACACTGACAGCACAGTTTATACATGACACTTGCAACACTGACAGCACAGTTTATACATGACACTTGCAACACTGACAACACAGTTTATACATGACACTTGCAACATTGACAACACAGTTTATACATGACACTTGCAACACTGACAGCACAGTTTATACATGACACTTGCAACACTGACAGCACAGTTTATACATGACACTTGCAACACTGACAGCACAGTTTATATATGACACTTGCAACACTGACAGCACAGTTTATACATGACACTTGCAACACTGACAACACTGTTTATACATGACACTTGCAACACTGACAACACAGTTTATACATGACACTTGCAACACTGACAGCACAGTTTATACATGACACTTGCAACATTGACAACACAGTTTATACATGACACTTGCAACACTGACAGCACAGTTTATACATGACACTTGCAACACTGACAGCACAGTTTATACATGACACTTGCAACACTGACAGCACAGTTTATACATGACACTTGCAACACTGACAACACTGTTTATACATGATACTTGCAACACTGACAACACAGTTTATACATGACACTTGCAACACTGACAGCACAGTTTATACATGACACTTGCAACACTGACAACACAGTTTATACATGACACTTGCAACATTGACAACACAGTTTATACATGACACTTGCAACACTGACAGCACAGTTTATACATGACACTTGCAACATTGACAACACAGTTTATACATGACACTTGCAACATTGACAACACAGTTTATACATGACACTTGCAACATTGACAACACAGTTTATACATGACACTTGCAACACTGACAACACAGTTTATACATGACACTTGCAACACTGACAACACAGTTTATACATGTCACTTGCAACACTGACAGCACAGTTTATACATGACACTTGCAACATTGACAACACAGTTTATACATGACACTTGCAACACTGACAGCACAGTTTATACATGACACTTGCAACACTGACAGCACAGTTTATACATGACACTTGCAACATTGACAACACAGTTTATACATGCCACTTGCAACATTGATATCACAGTTTATACATGACACTTGCAACACTGACAACACAGTTTATACATGACACAGACTTGCAACATTGACAACACAGTTTATACATGACACTTGCAACATTGACATCACAGTTTATACATGACACTTGCAACACTGACAACACAGTTTATACATGACACACACTTGCAACATTGACAACACAGTTTATAGATGAGAATTCTTGCAATATTGACAACACATTTTATATACGAGACACTCTTGCAACATTGACAACACAGTTTATACATGACACTTGCAACATTGACAACACAGTTTATACATGACACTTGCAACACTGACAGCACAGTTTATACATGGCACTTGCAACACTGACAGCACAGTTTATACATGACACTTGCAACAATGACAACACAGTTCATACATGCCACTTGCAACATTGACAACACAGTTTATACATGACACTTGCAACACTGACAGCACAGTTTATACATGACACTTGCAACACTGACAACACAGTTTATACATGACACTTGCAACATTGACAACACAGTTTATACATGACACTTGCAACATTGACAACACAGTTTATACATGACACTTGCAACATTGACAACACAGTTTATACATGACACTTGCAACACTGACAACACAGTTTATACATGACACTTGCAACATTGACAACACAGTTTATACATGACACTTGCAACATTGACAACACAGTTTATACATGACACTTGCAACATTGACAACACAGTTTATACATGACACTTGCAACATTGACAACACAGTTTATACATGACACTTGCAACATTGACAACACAGTTTATACATGACACTTGCAACATTGACAACACAGTTCATACATTTATACATGACACTTGCAACATTGACAACACAGTTTATACATGACACTTGCAACATTGACAACACAGTTTATACATGACACTTGCAACATTGACAACACAGTTTATACATGACACTTGCAACATTGACAACACAGTTCATACATGACACTTGCAACATTGACAACACAGTTTATACATGACACTTGCAACATTGACAACACAGTTCATACATGACACTTGCAACATTGACAACACAGTTTATACATGACACTTGCAACACTGACAACACAGTTTATACATGACACTTGCAACATTGACAACACAGTTTATACATGACACTTGCAACACTGACAACACAGTTTATACATGACACTTGCAACATTGACAACACAGTTTATACATGACACTTGCAACATTGACAACACAGTTTATTCATAACACTTGCAACATTGACAACACAGTTTATACATGACACTTGCAACACTGACAACACAGTTTATACATGACACTTGCAACATTGACAACACAGTTTATACATGACACTTGCAACACTGAAAGCACAGTTTATACATGACACTTGCAACATTGACAACAGTTTATACATGACACACACTTGCAACATTAACAACACTTTATATACATGACACACACTTGCAACATTAACAACACAGTTTATACATGACACACACTTGCAACATTGACAACACAGTTTATACATGACACTTGCAACATTGACAACACAGTTTATACATGACACTTGCAACACTGAAAGCACAGTTTATACATGACACTTGCAACATTGACAACAGTTTAAACATGACACACACTTGCAACATTAACAACACAGTTTATACATGACACACACTTGCAACACTGACAACACAGTTTATGCATGACACTTGCAACACTGGCAACACAGTTTATACATGACACACACTTGCAACATTGACAACACAGTTTATACATGAGAAACTCTTGCAACATTGGCAACACAGTTTATACGTGAGAAATTCTTGCAACATTGACAACACAGTTTATACATGAGAATTCTTGCAACACTGACAACACAGTTTATACATGAGAAATTCTTGCAACATTGACAGTATAGTTTATACATGAGAAACTCTTGCAACACTGACAACACAGTTTTTACACGAGACACTCTTGCAACACTGACAACACAGTTTATACATGAGACACTCTTGCAACATTTGGATATCTTCATTCTGGAAACGTTTCGCCATTAAGCGGCTTGTTCAGTCTAATCGAGAGAAAGGTGGAACAAGAGGAGGAGGAGGAGTTTGAGGTAATCAGTCCCTCTGCTTTGAGTTGATGTGTTCAGGCCATCAATCTTGACGAAAGTGAAGCATATTCACGGAGATGGGGCTTATATACCGATGAGAGATGAGGCGGAGTAGTGGTAGGCGGAGCTACCAGCGAACAAAAATACTAGTGGAAGTAGATCGTGTCTAAAGATTAGAAAAGATATGAAGCAATCCCTGCATCGAGATCTACATTCACTAGTGCTTTTGTTCGCTCGTGACTCCGCCTTCCACTGCTCCACCTCATCTCTCATCGGTATATAAACCCCATTTCCGCGAATATGCTGCACTTTTGTCAAGATTGATGGCCTGAGCACATAAGACTCAACACAGCCACTCAGGTACAAGCATCACCTTAACACAGCCACTCTGATACATGGAGCACATTAACACAGTCACTCAGGTATAAGGATCACCTCAACACCACTCAAGTACAAGGATCACCTCAACACAGCCACTCAGGTACAAGGATCACCTCAACATAGCCACTCAGATACAAGGATCACCTCAACACAGCCACTCAGGCACATGAATCACCTCAACATAGCCACTCAGGTATAAGGATCACCTTACCATAGCCACTCAGGTACAAGGATCACCTCAGCATAGCCACTAAGGTATATGGATCACCTCAACACAGCAATTCAGGTACATGGATCACCGCAACAGCCATTCAGGTTAAAGGATCACCTCAGCATAGCCACTCAGGTACATGGATCACCTCAACATAACCACTCAGGTGCATGGATCATCTCAATAGCCACTCAAGTACATGGATCACCTCAAGTCAGCCGCTTAGGTATAAGGATCACCTCAACATAGCCACTCAGGTACAAGGATCGCCTCAACATAGCCACTCAGGTATAAGGATCACCTCAGCATAGCCACTCAGGTATATGGATCACCTCAACACAGTCACTCAGGTATATGGATCACCTCAACACAACCACTCAGGAAAATAGATCACCTCACCACAGCCACTCAGGTACAATGGTCACCTCAGCATAGCCACTAAGGTATATGGATCACCTCAACACAGCCACTCAGGTACATGGATCACCGCAACAACCATTCAGGTTAAAGGACCACCTCAGCATAGCCACTCAGGTACAAGGATCACCTCAACATAACCACTCAGGTGCATGGATCACCTCAATAGCCACTTAAGTACATGGATCACCTCAAGTCAGCCGCTTAGGTATAAGGATCACCTCAACATTGCCACTCAGGTACAAGGATCGCCTCAACATAGCCACTCAGGTATATGGATCACCTCAGTACAGCCACTCAGGTATATGGATCACCTCAACACAACCACTCAGGAAAATAGATCACTTCGCCACAGCCACTCAGGTGCAATGGTCACCTCAACATAGCCATTCAGGTATATGGATCACCTCAACATAGCCATTCAGTTACATGGATCACCTCAATGCAGCCACTCAGTTACGAGGATCACATCAACACAGCCGCACAGGTACAAGGATCATCTTTACATAAGAACATAGGAAAGAAGGAACACTGCAACAGGCTTACTGGCCCATGCGAGGCAGGTCCAAGTCTCCTACCGGCTTAAGCTAATGTCCTAACCTAGTCAGGTCAGGTCACATTCCCTTAAGGAAGGAGCACGGCATCTGACCTGGTAGCACAGGCTAGTCAGGTCTAACTCACACCCTTATGAATTTCGTCTCATAGAAGTTTACTGCATTCTCTATCAAGGTTCAGGGGCCTGTAAATCACACCCAAGATTAGTTTTCAAGGCCCTTGAGAAGCTGTAACCAAACAGATTCAGTGGCTGATGCTTCTAATCTTATATCTTGTCTAACACAACAATTTAAATTGCCTCTGACATACATCGCTAGTGCACCACCCTTCCAGTTGACCCTATTAATGTGGAATAATTTATAGCCTTGTATGTGACATTCAGAAGGCATTTCTCTATCTTTCAGATTGAGCCAGGTCTCTGTTATAGCAATAATATCTATGCTTCCTGCACTTGCAATTACTCTTAGCTCATCTATCTTATTTCTTACACTCCTGCTATTAGTATTGTAAACCTTAAAGGAGCTAGTCTCTTTCTGCCCTCTGATGTCTCCCTTTGTATGCTGACCTGATCCATTTTGTTTATTTGTAACTTAATGATGAATGTCTTTTAAACATTTACTTTTCTCAACCATTGTCTTGGAACCTGAGTGTTTCCCACACACACCCATACCTCTATCTTCTATCAGTTTAAAATCCTAGACATGTCAGCAATGGCCCTCTCGATTGAGTTTGCAAGTGCTACCACCCCTGCCCCAGAAAGATGTACCCCATCCCTTGCATACATGTCATGTTTGCCATAAAAGTTGTCCCAGTTGTCAATGAATGAGACTGCAAGTTCCTTACAGTACCTGTCTGGCTAGCAATTTACACCAGTTACCCTAGACAACCTTCATTGCCCACTCCCCTTCTAGGCAAGATGCTACATATAATTTGGACCCCTCCCTTAGACCTAATTAAATCTATAGCTGACCTATACTTATCTAGCACCCTTCCCAACAACATTTCCCCCAGCACTGAGACAGATAATTGGCTTGTTCCCATTACCAGACATGATATTATCCAACCTGTTAACGCAGCCACTCAGGTACAAGAATCACCTCAACACAACTACTCACGTACAAGAGTCACCTCACCATAGCCACTCAGGTATATGGATCACCTCAACACAGTCACTCAGGCACAAGGATCACCTCAATACTACTCAGGCTAAAGGATCACCTCAACATAGCCACTCAGGTATATGGATCACCTCAACATTGCCACTCATGTACAAGGATCACCTCAACAGTCACTCAGTTACAAGGATCATCTTAACACAGTCACTCAGGTGCAAGGATCACCTCAACACAACCACTCAGGTACAAGGATCACCTCAACACAGTCACTCACTTACATGGATCATCTTAACACAGCCACTCATGTACAACGATCACCTCAACACAGCCACCCAGGTACAAGGATCACTTGGAAATATAAACACTTAAGTAGTATATTGTTATCCTTTATTGATGACGTTTCTCCCATGCAGTGGGCTTTATCAAATCACATACAGATCTACCTGGATGAAACATACGTGAGTATTTATTGGATGGGAATGTTGGGTCAGGAACTCTATCAAAGGCTTTACTGAAATCCAAATAAACAATATCATTTTCTTTATCACTCTCTACTGCCTCAAATGTTTTATTGAAGAATGTCAGTAAATTTGTCAGTAAATTTGTTCTGAACACCCCTTCTTGGCAAAATACAATGTATAACAGGGCGCCCCCCCTTCTTCCTAATTATGTCTATTGCTGTCCTGAACCTTCTAACTAAATCCTCACTTCCTCGCTTGCCTACATCACTGCCTCCAGCACCGAGGCAGATAATAGGATCGATCCCATTACCATTCATGATGTCAAGCCGGCTAACAATATCCTCCATCCCAGCCCCAGGAAAGCAAACCCTTTGTCTCCTATTCCTATCTATGTACCTAATCTGACTATCCTCAACTAAAACAATGTTTTTGCCTTCCTTGGTGTCGTTCGTCGTGACGTTCCCAGTAGTCGGCTCATATTCATCGGTTAGCATGGAGAATGGGTTCTATGTTTCCACAACAGTCTCCTGGATCCTCGTTGTTTCTATCCCTCCATCCATCCTCTTGATCCTTAACTTTGTCCCATGCTTTCCAGCCACTGTCCAGGTTCTTTTATTGACTTGAGGATTCACAACAGGAGTATTACTATGAATAGTCTTGTTTTCCTCAGTCAATCACTGTATCTCAAGCTTAGCCACCCTCAATTCCTCCTTAAGCTTTGGTTAGAGTTGCTCAATGGAGGACATCCTGGTTTAGATTCACAGAGAGCACACTAGACAAGTCTTCACAGAGCCAAGTACAGGTCACCACTCGAGCAAAGTACAGGTCACCACAAGTGCTGCACATGTGTCTTACTTATCAACATAGTAGTCACTCTCATAAGAACATAAGAAAGAAGGAATACTGCAGCAGGCCTACTGGCCCATGCGAGGCAGGTTCAAGTCTCCTACCGGCTTAAGCCAATGCCCTAACCTACTCAGGTCAGGTCATAATCACTTAAGGAAGGGGTGCAGCATCTGACCTAGCAACAAAAGCTAGTCAGGTCCAACTCACACCCACCCACACCCACTCATGTATTTATCTAACCTACCTTTAAAACTACACAACGTTTTAGCCTCTATAACTGTACTTGGGAGTTTGTTCCACTCATCCAAAACTCTATTACCAAACCAGTGCTTTCCTATATCCTTCCTGAATAAGAACATAAGAAAAGAGGAACACTGCAGTAGGCTCATGCTCGGCAGGTCTCTCTTTGATAAATTAGACACATATGCAACTCTTGGGTATCTTTATTGAGGAAACGTTTCGCCACACAGTGGCTTCATCAGTCCATACGAAGGAGAAACTTGAAGAACAGGAGGATAATGAGGTAATCAGTCCCTCAACCTTGAGTCGATGTGTTCAGTCCATCAATCTTGAATAGAATACGGCATATCAGCGGAGAAGCAGCTTATAAACCGTATGGCAGGAGAGGTGCAGCAGTCATAGGTCGTGTCACATTTGTTCAATGTGGAAGTAGGTCGTGCCCAAGAATTAGGCAAGCGAAGAATTCCTAAGTATTAAGATCCCAAGAAGTTGCTGTGTCTGACAGATTCAGAGAACCTACTTCCACATTGAACAAATGTGACACGACCTATGACTGCTGCACCTCTCCTGCCATACGGTTTATAAGCTGCTTCTCCGCTGATATGCCGTATTCTATTCAAGATTGATGGACTGAACACATCGACTCAAGGTTGAGGGACTGATTACCTCATTATCCTCCTGTTCTTCAAGTTTCTCCTTCGTATGGACTGATGAAGCCACTGTGTGGCGAAACGTTTCCTCAATAAAGATACCCAAGAGTTGCATATGTGTCTAATTTATCAACATGTCGGTTCTCTGAACCATTCATCTACAAAGGTCTCTCTTTGTTTGCTGACCAGTTCCATTGTCAACCATCCAACCTGCTTGTTTCCCACACACCCATACCTCTATCTTCTATCATCTTAAAGTCCTACACAACGGCCCCCTCTATCCCTTGCATACATATTATGTTTGCCATTGAAATTGTCCCAGCTGTCATTGAATAGAAATGCAAGTTCCATGCAGTACCTGTCTAGCCAGCAATTTGCACGAATTGCCCTAGACATCCATTCGTAAATGAACCGCTTGTCCCTCCTTCAGTTTTTCTGTTGTATCCAATTGTTTCTGGTCAATATTTTGGTAAGAGATTAACTTTTTTCTGAGAGGATTACTATATCTCTAGGAAAGCCCCAAAACCGTAGGGGGTCACGGACAGATCATCAGCGTTAATTCGAAGTCGGGGAATTGAACTCTGATTCCTCGGATCAAAATTATCCAAAATTGCCATAATTTCTAAATAAATAAAGCATACAGAGAATGCCTGAAGGCATCTGAAAGGAAAACTGTAATACAGGAAGGTAAACGAGGATCCTCCCTCCGTGAGCCCAGCACGATAAGATGGTAGATAAGGGAAAGTAGGGTTGCTGGTCCTGTCCCGTCTCCCTACCTTCCCCTTCTATGAATCCTCCCCCCTCACAACCTTCCCCAGGACTGAGTTAGGGCAGGTGAGTCAGGACTACCCTGATATGAATCTTGACACTGTCTGCCTCCCGGGAGGAGGCAGGTGAGGGAGGCAGCATTCTTGGCGCCCTCACACACCTTATAAGCTGAGTCTGGGTGTAACACACAGCTTGTTTCCTTTCCAGGAAAAGTTAACAAGGAACCTATGAATTTCCTGCGATCCTCAAGGTCAGCGATGGATTGCTCCTGTCCTTCCTTGGATTCAACATAAGAAAGGAGCACTGCAGCAGGCCTACAGACCCATACTAGGCAGAAAGAGCTTACTGGCTTACTCACTGGCCTCAGCTAGTCAGGCCCAAGTCACATCCACTTAAGAAGGAAGGAGCAATGCATCAGACCTTCTGGCCCAAGCGCTCTATCATCCCTTATGGGTTTAGCGCTCCCCAACCCTTCGCTTGAAATAAATTGGCACAACAGCTTTGTTTAGTTTTAAATGAAGGTGGTGTATGGGTCAATGAGTGGTCGTGAACTTGACCTGCCTTGCACGAGCCAACAGGTTAAGTAGAAGGACACAGGTGCAACTAATGTGACATTTATTGTGGCAATGTTTCGCTCTCTAGGACTTTCAAGCTGTTACAGAGAGGCATGTTGTATATATAGGTACAGAGGTGAAAAACATAATATAATCATTGTAGGTGGTAGTATTAGTAGTAGTATTTGTGGTGGCAGTAATAGTAGTAGTAATAGTGGTAGCAGCTATGTGATCGGGTTTGTTGCTATGAGGAGAATTCTTGCCAATACTTCAAAGATGATGAAGCTGCTTTTATTCTGTTTAATTGTGTTGGAAACAGCGATTAATGATGATTCAAAACATTTACTCTACAGAAATTGGATTCTTAAATCACTGGGCTGGCGTCGTTGAATTTCATCAGGTAGTTGGCGGAATTCTGACGTTGCATGTAGGCATTGTTCAAGTTATCATTCTTACAGGCATTAATGTGTTCAATGAGACGTGTTTCAAGATTTCTTGCTGTTTCACCTACGCATATTCTACGACAAACTCCACGGTATAGTACAGACCTCTGCGTTGACTGGTTCAATGTTTTTCCATTTCGTCCTAGTCAGATTTTTTTATGGAAGTACTAGTTGCGATGGCGCCTCTAGTGTTAGCTTGTGCTAGCAGTTTACTGATGTTCGATGCAACCTGGCCGTAGGTAAGGATTATAACATTGTTCTGAGTGGAGTTAGTGCGTGGAAAATTGATGATCTAAAGGGCTCTTTTCTTGCAGTTTTTGATGAAAAGGGAAGGGAAATGTAAATCAGTGATTGTTTGGTGAATGTATGTACATTCCTCGTCAAAAAAATTGGACTACAAATTCAGTATGCTCTTAAGAAAAATCCAATGACGATACCTCTTTTGATCTTAGTATCTTCACTGGAATAGAAGTGTGTGAGAGATCGCTTTTGTCGGTAGGCTTCTTGTAGACTTGAAATCTTAAAAGTGTTTTCTTTGTAAATGAGGACGTCTAAGGCATTCTGGCGACCTCCTCAACCGCATCAGAGACCTCACCACCCGAAACAAGACGTAACTTCCCTCTTCACTAAAGTACCCACCACACAGAGACGGAATCTTCTCACCGTGTCGATTGCACAGGACGGCAATTGACCGACCAGAGCAAGCCAATGCCAGCATGTTATAAGAGTCTCACAGTGTTTCCTTCAACGCAAACGATGTAAAGTCAACCAGGACCTTAATCTTCTACCTCCCGGAGATTTCGTTGACCTGACTGAACTCTGCATTAATTTCAACTGCTTTTCTTTCAGTATCAGGCTCTACAAACAAACCTTTGGCATGGGAATGGGGTCCCTCATTAGCGCTGTCTTAGCCAACTTGTATATGGAACACCTGGAGGCTGAACGCTTCACCAACATCATTCCCACCAGCATTACTTGGTTACGACTCGCGAAATCGTAATGACACGATTGCAAACAAACCGTACCAAGGGCCGGGCTTGGACTCGTGGCGAGTGAGTCGTAAAACTCCAGGCTAGCGCGTAAGCCACTACTGGGCCAGCTGGCTGACAGTGGAGTCTGTGCTAACGTCTCTATGGTGTATAAATATACCTAATTGGATGACTCTTACTGTAGCCAGCTGGCCCAGTGACTTATGGCTTAATAACTCCCAAACATTTTGATATGCGGAATCTTCAGGGAAAGTCAACTTTGAACCAGTTATTCAGTTTACACCTGAAGAAGAGCCAAGTGACAAGTTCTCTTTTCTAGACGTCCTCATTCACAAAGTAGATAACACTCCAAGGTTCCAACAAAAACGATCTCACATTTCTATTCCAGTCAAGATACTAAGATCAAAAGAGGCATTATCATTGGATTTTTCCTAAGAGCATACCGAATTTGCAGTCCAGAGTTTTTTGACGAGGAGTGTGCATACACCAAACCTTCAGTGATCTACATTTCCCTTCCCTTTTCATCAAAGACTGAAAGAAAAGAGCCCTTCAGATCATCAATTCTCCAAGCACTAATACCACTCCTAACAATGTTATAATCCTTCCCTACGGCCAGGTTGCATTGAACGTCTCTGAAGTGCTCGCAGTAGCTAACACTAAAGGCGCCATCGCGACTAGTACTTCCATAAAAGATCTGACTAGGATGAAACTGAAAAACACTGAACCAGTCAACGGAGGGGTTTATACTATCCCCTGTGGAGGTTGCGACAGAATATACGTAGGTGAAAGAGCAAGAAACCTTGAAACACGTCTCGGTGAACACAATGCATGTTGGAATGATAAGTTGAACAATGCCTACATGCAACACCGGAATTCCACCAACCACCTGATGAAAGTCATTGACGCCAGCCTAGTGATTAAAGAACCCAATTTCCATAGACGTAATTGTCTTTAAATCATCACTAATCGCTATTTCTAAAACAAACAGAATAAAAGCAGCTTCAGTTGGCAAGAATTCTCCTCGCTGCAATAAACCCTGCCATCACATAGCTGCTACCACTTCTACTACCACCACAAGTACTACTCCTACTATTACCTAGAATGATTATATTATGTTTTGCACCTCACTCTGTACCTATATATACCTCTCTGTATCCCTGTATTATCTGCGGGGCCAATGTGGTACTCCACTTGACACAAAGACGACTCACAGTACCCTTGCCATAAAGCTGCCCAAACCATAGGGCTGGAAGTGATACTCAGCTTGACTTTTTTTGAGTTATCCTAGGTTCTCTACACATATGCTGCTATGTATGACAATCTATGTAACTGTATTTGTGTATACCTGAATAAACTTACTGACTCACTGTGCCCTTGCCATAGGGATGTACGTGATACACCACCTGACATGAATGCTCACCGTGGGAATGGTCAAGGCGACTGCGTGACCCACTCCTCCTACCACGAGCTCCAGAATCCAGAGAGTTAAATACACTCTGTAGAGCGAGGGCAAGTTGAGACGAAGTGAACATGTCAGTGCAGCTGCGACCAAGGATCTCTGCTACAACCCTGCCTGCAGCTTACATGCTGCATCACTGACGGATCATCTTATGATTAAGACCTTGCCAGGCCGTGTACTGGCAAACATCCAACAGCAACAACAACAACAACAACAACAACTGCATTGTTTGTAACGGCTTGACAAAGCCCCCTGGGGAGCGAAACGTTGCCGCAATAAAATGTCACATTAGTTGCACTTGTGTCCTTTTACTTAACATATTGTCGGTAATTCTACCAACAATATTGCAATGAGCCATCCTGCTTTGCATGCGTCAATAGATCTTCTGCAGGGTTCCTTCATTCTTGTGTTCCTGGCCTCCGTGGAGAGGAAGGATGGTCCAGCACTGGAAACAGCCATCAACCCAGGTGATCACAAGTGCAAAGAAAATAATAGGATGGGTAATGAGAACGTTCAAAACGAGAGATGCCAAGCCAATGATAATTCTTTTCAAATCACTTGTTCTCTCTTGGCTGGAATACTGCTGTACATTAACATCTCCACTCAAAGCAGGTGAAATTGCAGATCTTGAGAGTGTATAGAGATCCTTTACTGCACGTATAAGTTCTGTCAAGCACCTTAACTACTGGGAACGCTTGGAAGCACTTGACTTGTACTCGTTGGAACGCAGGAGAGAGAGATATATCATAATCCACACTTGGAAAATCTTGGAAGGAATGGTCCCAAAACTGCACACAGAAATCACTCCCTACGAAAGTAAAAGACTGGGCAGGCAATGCAAAATACCCCCAATTAAAAGTAGGGGCGCCATTGATACACTAAGAGAAAACACCATAAGTGTCCGGGGCCCAAGACTGTTCAACAGCCTCCCATCAAGCATTAGGGGAATTACCAATAAACCCCTGGCTGCCTTCAAGAGAGAGATGGACAGATACCTAATGTCAGTGCCGGATCAGCCGGGCTGTGGCTCGTACATTGGACTGCGTGCGGCCAGCAGTAACAGCCTGGTTGATCAGGCCCTGATCCACCGGGAGGCCTGGTCATGGACCGGGTCGCGGGGGCGTTGATCCCCGGAATAACATCCAGGTAATCCAGGTGGACTTATAGGTCACCTAGGTCATGTGAAGGAAAGCGTTGCAAAAGGTCGCATTGGTCTTGAACCTTTACAGGAGGCCACACTGGTCCTGAGTGGCTACAGGAGGCCACACTGGTCCTGAGTGGCTACAGGAGGCCACACTGGTCCTGAGTGGCTACAGGAGGCCACACTGGTCCTGAGTGGCTACAGGAGGCCACACTGGTCCTTAGTGGCTACAGGAGGCCACACTGGTCCTTAGTGGCTACAGGAGGCCACACTGGTCCTGAGTGGCTACAGGAGGCCATACTGGTCCTTAGTGGCTACAGGAGGCCACACTGGTCCTGAGTGGCTACAGGAGGCCACACTGGTCCTTAGTGACTACAGGAGGCCACACTGGTCCTTAGTGACTACAGGAGGCCACACTGGTCATGAGTGACTACAGGAGGCCACACTGGTCCTTAGTGGCTACAGGAGGCCATACTGGTCCTGAGTGACTACAGGAGGCCACACTGGTCATGAGTGACTACAGGAGGCCACACTGGTCCTTAGTGGCTACAGGAGGCCACACTGGTCCTTAGTGGCTACAGGAGGCCACACTGGTCCTGAGTGGCTACAGGAGGCCACACTGGTCCTTAGTGACTACAGGAGGCCACACTGGTCCTTAGTGGCTACAGGAGGCCATACTGGTCCTGAGTGACTACAGGAGGCCACACTGGTCATGAGTGACTACAGGAGGCCACACTGGTCCTTAGTGGCTACAGGAGGCCACACTGGTCCTTAGTGGCTACAGGAGGCCACACTGGTCCTTAGTGGCTACAGGAGGCCACACTGGTCCTGAGTGGCTACAGGAGGCCACACTGGTTCTTAGTGACTACAGGAGGCCACACTGGTCCTTAGTGACTACAGGAGGCCACACTGGTCCTTAGTGACTACAGGAGGCCACACTGGTCCTTAGTGGCTACCGGAGGCCACACTGGTCCTGAGTGACTACAGGAGGCCACACTGGTTCTGAGTGACTATAGGAGGCCACATTGGTCCTGAGTAGTTATCTCAGTAGTAGTAACCAGTTACCAGTAACCAGTGTACCAGTAGATGACTCACTACCAACCATCTCTGCCTGAGTCACTGTCTGTATTCATATTGCCGCTGACCTCAGCAGTATTTCAAAGACCCCCACATATGGGTACTGTGGGCGGTCAGTTATACAAGAGTGAGCAAGGAGGCAGGCCATGGCTGTTTGGCTCTTCCAAACTTACCGTTATAATTATACGTACTTCCAGCCTACGTGAGTATTACTTTACCCTATCCACGTGTTTGAATCCCCACATGATAAATGGTGGCAACGGTGTGGAGCGTGGATTTAAGCTTTTTAAGGGTATTTCAAGACGTTAGAAGACTGTGAGTAGCCGGCGGGTCAAAGGTGAACCGTAGCTAGCCGCTCCCCTCACAACCTCCACCCTGTAGCCTGCAAGCCTGTTGCAGCCGTTTCAAGCTTCCTGGCTTAGTTCGTGTGTTAATTGCTTCAATCTCCGAGGGGTTGACCCAGATTTTGCAATTAAGACAATCAGTAAGCCAGACTGTGGAAGTGAACGCCAGTCAGCCTGTCATCCAGCCTGTCTCCTGTCATCCACCTGCTCCTCCGTGCTGTGTGCATCGTTACACGTCTTCCAGTCAGCCATTCTCGTGGGTTAAGCCAGTCAGCCAACCCAGCTTCTAACCCAGCTGAGAGAGAGACGTAAGCCACGCAAGTTCCTCTGAAGTATTTTCATATTGCTTTGTGCTCCCTGTTGGATGCTAAGAGTGAATTTCACCATCCCTGTGGCATAGAGTGGCTTATCAAGCCACCTTCGTGGGTAGTGAGTGGAGTGCGCGCCAGTGAGTGCCAGCGAGCGTCACTCACACCACCACCCATCCACTCTACTCACACCACCACCGCCACCCACCTCATCTACCTGTGGTTGTTTGCACCCTTGTACCGGATCCTAGAACTGTTTTGGCTCACGTAATTGGTCAAGAGATTGTAGCTGAGCGCCACCGATAAAGCCAGTTATGTGAGTTCACCGAGAAAGCGCATTTCTTCATGATGACAGTGTGAGTGTCGGCGTCATCACCACGCAGGACAACCTTCCTCATCATCAGTCATCCCGTCGACTCCTCCAGACTTCTGTGATAATTTTCTGTTTAGAGACATTTGCATTTAAAGACATTTGCATGTGTGAGACATTTATAGTGAATTTCTTGTGTACTCTAAGCCTTGTGTTTTCAGTGTAGACTCAGTGTTTCTTTAACTCGTTAATTTTGGAATATTTTTCAGTGTTATCGCTCATCTCATATTTTTTTTTATCTGTGTTTTTTATTTTATACTACTCTCTGTCTGTAGTAAGTATTATTGTGTAGTGTACCAGTCAGTCACTCCGTGTGAAGTGATTCATTTTTTTTTATTGTATTCTTTCAGCATTGTATTCTCCAGTAATTGTCATTGTATTTCATGCAGTGATATTCACCCCAGTATACCAAATTATCCATTTAATTCTATGTGTACCTTTTTTTCGTATGCCAGCAGTGTCTCATTCCTCTAATTTTTTCGCAGACTTGTGTACCATTATTTTTGCCAGCAAATTTTTGTCGTATCAGTCACAGCAAGATTTTGTTGTAAGAATATACTAAAATACTGAATACATGATTAAGTGTTGTGTGCCCCGCCACTTGTAAGTGTTACACTTCCCGTTTTGTTCCTTTGTTTTGTTTTTATTCATATTGTTCATATTTCTTTGAACAAATTCACTCTTAGTGTAATTTCAATTTCTTTTTAACATAAAGTGTTTTCTTTACTCTGTTTGAGTAAATTGTTTTGTTTAATTTACAATTAAGAGTTAAAGTGTTCAATCAGTTTTTCTTCATATTTTTATTTTATTATTTAACCTGAGTTTTCCCAGTGAGACTTTATTACTGCAGTGAATTATTTTTGTTGCACTTGTTCTGCAGTGAATTATTTTCTTTTATTGATATTTTTATGCATTATTATTCTCAGTTCATTATTGCATCTTGTTTTTCATTTTATCAATTTTCCTGATATTGTCTTTGCATTATATTTTAATTTTGTTTATGCATTCTTAGAAAATATTTAAATTTCCCTGTTATCTCTAGTTGCATACAATTTAGTGATTTTATTTTATACTTTTTACATTGATTTAAAATTTTATTAGTTAATTCCTTTATTAGCAAGAGTAAAGACAGCTCATTTTGCATTTAATTCAGTCTCCAGTAATATTTTTACTTGTATATTTCAATGTAATTTTTTTTATCTTGGCCAATAGTCCTTTACATTGAGTTGTCCTTCCTCTTGCAGTGTATCTTAGACATTTTTTATTACTTCTGCAGAATTAGTTGCATCTCTTTTATTTCAATTCTAGCATTTTGTATCATTTTTATTGTTCATTATTTTTGCCTTATTTGTTCTCATGCAACTTCTTTGCCATTATGTCTCACATACCATCAAGTGATACTTTAGTGAATGTCGACACTCAGACCTCTCAGGCTACTGTTGCCCCTGTCATCAGTCCTCACAGTTCCTTAGCGACTGACAGACCGACCCAGACACCGAGATACTATAGTTATACTCGTGATTCCCTTGATGCGTTACCTTTATTCAATGGCCATGTACATAGTCTTGAAGCATGGTTTGCGGCCATTCGTTCTCGTGCTGGTGCTCTAGTTGAAGGTCCTCCTTCAGAGGAAAGTCTTGTCAGACTTGCTAAAGAAGCTCTTCATCGATCCCCTGCTGCTGTTCACGTTGTTGATCTCCTTGATATGCGTGACTTCAGGAATCTTACTAAGTGGTCACAATATGAGGAACTGATTCGTTCTTTCCTTGTCCCAGTAAAAACAGCTGATCCATATGTCGTTCTTAGGGAACTAGTGAATGCTACACCCATGAGTAATGAATCGTTGAGTGCATTTGCTGTTAGATTAGATGATCAATGCTGTCCAGTCATCAGCTTTTCTCCCTGAAGAGGCTAAACCATTTACAGAATCGCTTGCTAAAATAGCAGCTTTTGGAGCAA
The DNA here is from genome assembly GCF_038502225.1 of Cherax quadricarinatus. Classification (NCBI taxonomy): domain Eukaryota; kingdom Metazoa; phylum Arthropoda; class Malacostraca; order Decapoda; family Parastacidae; genus Cherax; species Cherax quadricarinatus. The sequence goes on along the minus strand of NC_091300.1, from coordinate 32,242,194 downwards.
TCAAAGAACTAATGCCGCCTGCTTCCGTGTGTGCTTATGAGGCTCATCCTCCAACTGTGATGATGGAACCACTTACAGCCCTAAATCATGTACGTTCCTTGTGCCCCCAGGGTACTTTCCCATGTATTAAAAGTAATTTCACACCTATGCCTCAGTCTGCACCACCTCTTGTTTGCGCCACAGAGACAAATCGTGGTCGTCAACCATCTCAGAGATCACCAAGGACCAGTGTACAGAGTCGTTATAAACCTCGTAGTATTCATAGTACATTCAGTAACCATAGTCAGCGGACTTGTTACAACTGTGGTTTCCATGGCCATATTGCAATTAATTGTCCTGATAGTTACCCTAAGAGACGTTGTACTGATGATGAGTACCAGTCACTGCCGTACTGTACTTATCATAGAATACATGGACATGACACATCTGAGTGCAATGCTCTCTACAACCTTCAGTACTCTAGGTCTTTCCGTGGCCGTTCCAACCTCAGAACCCGTAGAGGAAACAGACGTCGTGGTTCTCAAGCTAACCAGAACCAGGCTCATTCTTCCAATTCGGGGGAATTCGAGCGCCCCAGTCAAACCGTCCCGTGACAGTAGGTGATAATGAGTACACCATTCCCGTTCACAATTCCTTTGAAGCCTTAAGCAGTCTCGAGAATGACAATCCTGCTGATGATGTTGCTTCACATGTCTCTGACATAGATGATTTTGGGGATGAAATGGAACAAGTCTTTTCTGATGACAATCCACCTTTTTGTTTGCACATAACTTCCAATGCAACCATAGGTCCTATAGTGCAAGCATCTGTTCATAATGCGCCCGTTCATTTGTTCATGGACTCTGGTGCACAAGTCAATATTATTAGGTCTAGTTTGTTTAAGGATAAGCAGTTACGACATGTCCTTTTCGTAGAACCGACTCATGTGTCCTCCCTTAGTGGAGTAGCTGGTTCTCACCTGCGTGTCCGAGGTCGGACTTCCCTAACTTTTTCTATCCAAGGTAGAGACTTCACTGTTTCCTTCCTTGTTGTCGACCAGATTACTTTCCCTGGTGACCTTCTACTGGGATTTGCTTCCATGCGAGACTTACGCATTGTGCATTGTGCTCGACCCGTACTGATGGCATGCCCAAATTGACGACTTGATCGTTTCATTCTGGGGTTACCAGCTTGGATCAGAAATCTGTCATACTGCTGCAGAGTATGATGTACAGATTAAGTCCTTACAAGCCAATGCATTCTCCAGTAGTGTACCCAAGCGGTCAGGCACTGGTAATTCTGTCACTCCCGTCTGCGTTCCACCTATACCTTCAGACTTGCAGGATGGTGTGTTGCCTCAAGTGTCTGAGGACACTCAGACTGCCTTGAGTGCACAACCTATCCTTGCAATGACTGCTAGTTCGAGTAGTAGTTTCTCCACAGGGGATGCCTTGCCAGAAAACGATTACTTGAAACTAGTAATGCCATCTCTTGTTGATGTCACATGCCGTCTGCAGAAAGACGTCTCTGTTGCGGCTAGTGCTCTCACTAGAGTGTCTGTAGTTGTTCCTAGTGTTCCAGATGGTGATAACGTCCTAGTTGACAGTGATTCCTGCAAAGTAAAAAGTCTATTTGTTGAACCATCCTTACATGTTGTAATAGATAGTAAGATCCATTTCTTCCTAGCTAACACTTCTGGTCATAGTGTTCGTCTCAGAGCAAATACCAATCTTGTTGACCTTGTTCATTATCCTTACCCTGTTCAGGTAGAGGATGAGTTGTCACCTGACCAGTGGGTCAGTGCTATTTCTGCCGGGGAGACCTCATCCACTTCACTGGATCAATCTGTTCCACCAGTTGAGGAGAAAGACTTAGCTCCCACTGACTTCCCAGATGAAGTCAGGCATTTGTTGACTCTGTTGAACAAACGTCGTAAAGCCATTGCCTTACCAGGTGAGAAGATGGGTATAACGAACTTATTGTCCCATCGTATTCCACTTGAACCTGGTACTAGACCTATCTACATACCTGCGTACAGAATGCCTCATTCACAAGTTGCTGTCACAGAAGAATTGATCAATCAAATGCTTGATGATGGAGTTATTGCACCTAGCAATTCACCTTGGAATGCACCCTTGATCCTAGTACCTAAGAAGGATGGTACTTGGCGCCCAGTGATTGACTTTAGGAAGTTAAATGCGAAAACCATTCCAGATCGCTTCCCACTTCCTGTACTGGGTGATCTTTTATGTAACATCGGAGATAACAAAGTCTTTTCAACCCTGGATTTGTTACAAGGGTTTTGGCAAGTCCCTCTTCATGAGGACAGCCAAGAGCTAACTGCATTCTCCACTCCTACAGGTCATTATCACTTCCTCCATATGGCGTTTGGATTACGATCCTCCCCTATCACGTTCTCAAGGCTCATGACTAATATCTTTAGAGGTCTCATAGGTAATGCACTTATGGTATACTTAGATGACGTAATCGTCATGTCTAAAGACGTGGATACACACTTGAAAAGACTTGATGTAGTACTTGGTAAGCTTGAAGAAGCCAATTTAAAGATCAAACTGTCTAAATGTCAATTTTTTCAGATCAGAAATTAAGTTTCTCGGTCACGTAGTCACTCCTAGAGGGGTTACGACTGACCAAAGTAAAGTAACTGCAGTACCAAATTTTCCAACACCCAAAACTGCTGATGCCGTAAGATCCTTTGTGGGCTTAGCAGGTTTTTATAGATCTTTCATTGCCAATTTTTCTTCCATAGCTGCTCCTCTAACTGAGTTGCTTAAGAAAGATGCTCCTTTTGTTTGGACCTTCCGTCAAGAAAGAGCATTCCAAACTCTAAAAGAAAAGCTAACATCTGCTCCAATTTTGAAATTTCCAGATTTTTCTAAGCCCTTCTATCTGACAACTGATGCTAGTTCAATTGGCATAGGTGCCGTACTAGCTCAGAAGACCGATGGCAAGTACAACACAGTTGCATTTGCTAGCCGAGTCCTTACAAAGGCTGAACGTAATTATACAGTAACTGAGCAAGAAGCTTTAGCAATAGTATGGTCTTTAAAGCACTTCCGAGACGTTATTTATCAGTACTCTGTTCATGTCTTGACAGACCATGCTCCACTGATACATTTATTCCAGAACAAACAACCTACTGGAAGGTTAGCCAGATGGACCTTGACTATCCAAGAGTTCAATCCCACCTTTGAGCATTTACCTGGCAAGTCAAATGTAGTCGCAGATGCCTTATCGTGACATGTTAGTATAGTAACTGCAGACCCTCCATTTAGTGCTGAAGATGTAAAGAATGCTCAACGAACAGATCCCATGTGGTCTGGTGTGATTCGATTCCTGCTCCAGGAAGATCTTATTCTGACTGTGAAGCCACCAGCACCCATCAGTGACTTTGTCATGAACCAAGAATTACTGTATCCAACAGCTGAGTTGGGTACTCCTAGCAGAAGAGTATACCAGTTAGTAATTCCACAGTCACTAGTGAATGTAGCCTTACAGCTAGTTCACGATGTACCAGGTGTTGCACACCCTGGTATGGATCGTTCAGTAAAACAAGCCAGATTGAAATACTTTTGGCCTCGTATGGCAACTGATATTTCTGAGTATGTTAAGAAATGTAGTGTCTGCATGCAACATAAAGGTAATGCTAATGGTCCTAATCCAATCCAAGTATATCCAACCACTAGCGAACCTTGGGAAAGAGTTGCACTAGATTTGTTAACTAATTTCCAATGTTCCCTCCAAGGCAACAAACATCTGTGTGTTATGGTAGACCATTTCACCAGATATTGTGAGTTAGTTCCTCTTGCAGATAAGACTGCCGAGACAGTAGCTAAAGCGTTTAAAGAATGCATTATCTGCAGGCATACCACCCCTAAGTCCCTAGTAACAGATAATGGAGGTGAATTCTGTAATGAGATTCTTGAAAATTTGTGCACCTTGTACAAGATCTCTAAATCCACCATTGTTCCTCATCATCCTGCCAGCAGTGGGTTAGCAGAAAGAACCAATAAGAAAGTACTTGATGTCTTGAGAGCCACTATCAATCCCAACAGTGAAACTTGGGATGAAGTTATACCTGATGTGCAGTGTGCTATAAATTCTGCTTACAATGTTTCTATAGGTGACACTCCACATTATGCATTGTATGGTGT
>NC_091300.1:32190540-32230540 GCF_038502225.1 Cherax quadricarinatus | reverse complement strand
ACTTACATATTTCATTGTGTAACTTTAACCCAAGATAACGCAACACTGTGATATATTGGCAACACTGACTTACAGGCAACATACTCAGCTCACATATTACATTGATCTGTTTCTTTGCACTTGCTGCCCCTGTTCACCTAGCAGTAAGCAGGTACCAGGGTGTTATGGGTCGCATCCGATAGGGAGGCAGCATACCGAGAAACCTAGGCTTGGAAACTGATGCAAAATTGGCCTGTAAAATTGATGTGTAAAAAAAATCCCATCAGAACAGACATTTTTCTAGTTATTTTCAAGAAACTAATTTGAGGAAAGTGAAGGTACACGGAATATGAGGACTTTTTCCTGGATAGAGGTGTGGCTGACGGTGTGTGCTGGCCCACAGATGGCTCCAACTTCATTCTGTTCCCTACTTGTATGTCTCATAACAATAAAAATGCTTTCAAATGAGCTGATGTAGGTAACAGCTCTTAGCTTGTCAATAAAGCTAGGGATCCTTAACCTAACCTTGTCAAACCCTGTGTAAGAAAAATAAAGAGAGAGTTTGCATAAACGGGGAGAAATCAGAGTGGGGAAGCGTTACAAGCAGTGTTCCCCAGGGGTCAGTGTTGGGCCCCTTGTTGTTCACAATTTACATAAACGACATGGGTGAGGGTATAAACAGCGACATAAGCAAATTGGCCGATGACACGAAAATAGGTTGTCGAATTCATTTTGACTAGATGTTTTTAGCATGCTATTTACATTCCCTTTATTTATTCCTGTTTTCCATTTATACACCTCAATCATCTCCCCCCAAATTCTACACCTTTCTAGAGAATGCAGATTCAGGGCCCTTAGTCTATCCTCACAGGATAGACTAAGTCTATCCTGTGAGTCTTTTGCTTTCGTAGGGAGTATTTTTCGTGTGCAAGTTTGGTACTAATCCCTCTAGGATTTTCCAAGTGTATGCAATCATGTATCTTTCCCGCCTGCATTCTAGGGAGTACAGGTTGAGGAACTTCAATCGTTCCCAGTAACTGAGGTGTTTTATCGCGGTTATCAGTGCCATGAAGGTTCTCTGTACATTTTCTAGATCAGCAATTTCACCTGCCTTGAAAGGTGCTGTTAGTGTGCAGCAATATTCCAGCCTAGATAGAACAAGCGACCTGAAGTGTCATCATGGGCTAGATTCCATCAATTTTCCCACTATGAAGGTTAGGCTTATTGGTCTGTACTTCGAAGCAAAGGACCTGTCTCCTGCCATTTTCCAATTATCTGGTACTATACCAGTTTGTAGAGGTATGTTGAAAAGACTAGCTAAAGGTTCACTAAGTGCCACTTTACATTCCTTTAAAACTTTTGTGAACAGTTCATCAGAGCCCAGGAGATTCGTTAGGTTTTAATTTATCTATTTGTCTGAGAACTATGCCATTAGTGACTTGGATCATGTATAACTTATTATCGTTCAGTTCAACATAGTTTATTACTTCTAAAATTTCCCTAGTATCATCCTGTGTAAAAATCGAGAGGAAATAAGTGTTAAAAATTCAACACATTTCCTTATCACTGTCGGCGAACTGACCTGAGTGACTTCTGAGTGGGCCTATCTTGTCCCTAATCTGACTTCTGTATACCTGAAAGACTTTAACCTCATAATCTCTTTTTGCTTTGCTTATTCCCTTTTTTATTTCACGCTTTAACTGAATACACTGCCCCTCTCCTCTTTTGATTCACCTGTAAATGTCTCTCTTTAGCCATTGAATTGTTTTAATCTATTGTTTATCCATTTTGGATCATATTTGCTTGATCTAATATCTCTATTTGGAATATAAGTTGTCTCTGCAACTAGAACTATGCTTTGAAATCCGTCATATTGGCAACCATCATCACCTACCTAACTCATAGTCAGTTCATTCCAGTTTAACCCACACAGGTAATTTCGCAGTCCTATGAAATTGGCTAAGTGGAAACCAGGGACAGAGACTTAATTGTAGTTATTAGGGTAATTCAATGATATACTGAAACTGAGTGATTTGTGATCGCTTTCTCCAAGCTCATCATTAACCTCAAGATCATTAATTAGTGATTCGTTGTTGGCAAGAACCAAGTCAGGTAGATTGTTTCCTCTAGTTGGTTCTTTCACAAACTGTTTTAAAAAGTAATTTTGAATTGTATTAAAAAAATCCCTAGACTCAAGATTTCTTGTCACATTGTTCCAATCAATTTGTCTGAAATTAAAATCTCCCATTAACACATTTTATATCTAGATGCCTTATGAATTTTGTTCCATAAAACCTTATTGTACTTCTTATCAAGGTTTGGGGGCCTATAAATTACACCCAAAATTAATTTTTCACGACCCTCAAGAAACTGTAGCCAAACTGATTCTGTGTCCGACATTTCTAATTTCATATCTTGTCTAATGCAATAATTTAAAATGAACTCTGACATACATAGTACCCTTCCTGTTGACCCTATCAGTGTGGAATAGTTTATATCTTTGTATGTGGCATTCAGAAGGCATTTCTCTATTTTTCAGGTTGAGCCAGGTCTCCATTATAGCACATGCACATGCAATTAATCTTCGCTCATCTGTCTTATGTATTACACTCCTACTCCTCCCTTTAGGGAGCTAGTCACTCGCTGCCCTCTACTGTCTCTTTTTCTTTGTTGACCAGTTGATTTTCCTTTACTCCCAGTTTTCTTATGAATATTATCTTTTACCCATATCCCTGGGGTATCCTGGTAATATTTTCTCTTTTTAATCCTAGTGCTGCAACCTGTTTGTTTCCCACACACACCCATACCTCTATATTCTGTCAGTTTAAAGTTCTGGACATGTCAGCAATTGCCCCCTTGATCGAGTTGGCTAATGCTTCCACTCCTGCCCCAGAGAGCTGAACCTTGCATGCATATATTTGCCATAGAAATTGTTCCAGTTATCAATGAATGGGATTGTATCTAGATAAGGCCTGGTTAAGCCTCATTTAGATTATGCTGCACAGTTCTGGTCACTGTATTAAAGAATGGATATAATTGCGCTGGAAAATGTACCAAGGAAGATGACTAAGTTGATCCCATGTATCAGAAATCTTCCCTATGAGGATAGACTTAGGGCCCTGAATCTGCACAAAGGCGCACAATTAGGGTGGATAGGATTGAGGTGTATAAATGAAAAGCAGGAATGAATAAAGAGGATGCAAATAACATGCTAAAAATATCTAACCAAGACAGGACTGGCAGCAATAGTTTCAAGATGGAAAATTTTAGATTCAGAAAGGTTATAGGAAAAGTTGTGGATAAGTGGAAGAAACTCCCGAGTAGCATGACCAAAGTCAAAACTGGGATAGATAAATACATGAGTGTGTGTGGGTGAGTGTGAGTTGGACCTGACTGGCTCGCGCTAGTGGATCTGATGCTTTACTTTTTCCTTCTGGCTTAGGCCAGGCCAGCAGGTGACTTGGACATGCCTAGCATGGGCCATTAGACCTGCTGCAGTGCTTATTTTTCTTGTTCTTATATTATGAAATTGAAACATTGAAACTTATCCAACCTAATATCACAGAGAAACTTCGTTTACGGAAAAACACATTAACACTAATAATTTTAAGGCGACTAGAAGATGCATTCTACAGCTATTTCACACAATAAAAAAATTGCACACAGCCTAAACCCACCATATAACATATAAACCCACCATATATGGGTGTGTGTGGGAAACAAGCAGGTTGCAACACTTGGGTTGGAAACAGTAAATGTATAAAAGGCATTCAGCATGAAGTTATAAATAAAGGCAATAGATCAGGTCAGCAAACAAAGGGGGACAGCAGAGGGCAGCAAGGGACTAGCTCCCTTAAGGTTTACTATACTAATAGCAGGAGTGTAAGAAATAAGATGGATGAGCTAAGATTAATTGCAAGTGCAGGAAACATAGATATTATTGCTATAACAGAGACCTGGCTCAATCTGAAAGATAGAGAGATGCCCTCTGAATGTCACATACAAGGCTATAAATTATTCCACACTGACAGGGTCAACAGGAAAGGTGGTGGAGTAGCGATGTATGTCAGAGACAATTTAAATTGTTGTGTTAGACAAGATATTAAATTAGAAGCGTCAGCCACTGAATCTGTTTGGTTACAGCTTCTCGAGGGCCGAGAAAAACTAATTTTGGGTGTGATTTACAGGGCCCCAAATCTTGATAGGGAGTGCAGTAAACTTCTATGAGACGAAATTCGTAAGGCATCTACATACGAAAATGTTGTGCTAATGGGAGATTTCAACTATAGACAGATTGACTGGAGCAATTTGACAGGAAATTTAGAGTCAGGTGACTTTCTTGATACGATCCAGGATTGTTTTTTAAAACAGATTGTGACAGAGCCTACTAGGGGAAATAACCTCCTTGACTTGGTTCTTGCCAGTAGGGAAATACTAATTAATAATCTTGAGGTTAATGATGAGCTTGGGGAAAGTGATCACAAATCACTCAGTTTTAATATATCATGGAATTCCCCTAATAATGGCAATCAAGTCTCCGTCCCTGACTTTCGCTTGGCTGATTTCATAGGACTGAAAAATTACTTAGGTGGGCTGAACTGGAATGACCTGACTAAGGGTCAGGTAGGTGGTGATGGTTGCCGATATGATGCTTTCCAGGGCATAGTTCTAGCTGCTCAGTCAAATTATGTTCCAAATAGGGAAATCAGATCAAACAAAAATGATCCTAAATGGATGAACAATAGATTAAAATATCTGATTGGTCAAAAGAGAGGCATATATAGGCAAATCAAAAGAGGAGAGGGGCAATTAAGAAATCGATATATTCAGTTAAAGAGAGAAATAAAAAAGGGAATTAGAAAAGCAAAAAGAGATTATGAGGTTAAAGTTGCAAGAGAATCGAAGACTAACCCAAAAGGATTCTTTCAGGTATACAGAAGTAAGATCAGGGACAAGATAGGCCCACTCAAAAGTTCCTCGGGTCAGCTCACTGACAGTGATAAGGAAATGTGTAGAATTTTTAACACATACTTCCTCTCAGTTTTTACACAGGAGGATACCAGCGATATTCCAGTAATGATAAATTATGTAGAACAGGACTATAATAAACTGTGCACGATTAGGGTCACAAGTGACATGGTCCTTAGGCAAATAGATAAATTAAAACCTAACAAATCCCCAGGCCCTGATGAACTGTATGCAAGGGTTCTAAAGGAATGTAAAGAGGAGCTTAGCACACCTTTGGCTAATCTTTTCAACATATCACTACAAACTGGCATGGTGCCAGATAAGTGGAAAATGGCAAATGTGATACCTATTTTCAAAACAGGTGACAGGTCCTTAGCTTCAAACTATAGACCAATAAGCCTAACCTCCATAGTGGGAAAATTTATGGAATCAATAATTGCCGAGGCAGTTCGTAGCCACCTTGAAAAGCATAAATTAATCAACGAATCTCAGCATGGTTTTACAAAGGGGCGTTCCTGCCTTACGAATTTATTAACTTTTTTCACTAAGGTATTTGAGGAGGTAGATCATGGTAATGAATATGATATTGTGTATATGGACTTCAGTAAGGCTTTTGACAGGGTCCCACATCAGAGACTATTGAGGAAAATTAAAGCACATGGAATAGGAGAAATTTTTTCCTGGATAGAGGCATGGTTGACAAATAGGCAGCAGAGAGTTTGCATAAATGGGGAGAAATCAGAGTGGGGAAGCGTTACGAGCTGTGTTCCACAGGGGTCAGTGTTGGGCCCCCTGCTGTTCACAATCTATATAAACGACATAGATGAGGGCATAAAGAGCGACATCGGCAAGTTTGCCGATGACACCAAAATAGGCCGTCGAATTCATTCTGACGAGGACATTCGAGCACTCCAGGAAGATTTGAATAGACTGATGCAGTGGTCGGAGAAGTGGCAGATGCAGTTTAATATAGACAAATGCAAAGTTCTAAATGTTGGACAGGACAATAACCATGCCACATATAAACTAAATAATGTAGATCTTAATATTACGGATTGCGAAAAAGATTTAGGAGTTCTGGTTAGCAGTAATCTGAAACCAAGACAACAGTGCATAAGTGTTCTCAATAAAGCTAATAGAATCCTTGGCTTCATATCAAGAAGCATAAATAATAGGAGTCCTCAGGTTGTTCTTCAACTCTATACATCCTTGGTTAGGCCTCATTTAGATTATGCTGCACAGTTTTGGTCACCGTATTACAGGATGGATATAAATTCTCTGGAAAATGTACGAAGGAGGATGACAAAGTTGATCCCATGTATCAGAAACCTTCCCTATGAGGATAGACTAAGGGCCCTGAATCTGCACTCTCTAGAAAGACGTAGAATTAGGGGGGATATGATTGAGGTGTATAAATGGAAGACAGGAATAAATAAAGGGGATGTAAATAGTGTGCTGAAAACATCTAGCCTAGACAGGACTCGCAGCAATGGTTTTAAGTTGGAAAAATTCAGATTCAGGAAGGATATAGGAAAGTACTGGTTTGGTAATAGAGTTGTGGATGAGTGTAACAAACTCCCGAGTACAGTTATAGAGGCCACAACGTTGTGTAGCTTTAAAAATAGGTTGGATAAATACATGAGTGGATGTGGGTGGGTGTGAGTTGGACCTGATAGCTTGTGCTACCAGGTCGGTTGCCGTGTTCCTCCCAATGTGGCCTGACCTGACTAGGTTGGGTGCATTGGCTTAAGCCGGTAGGAGACTTGGACCTGCCTCGCATGGGCCCGTAGGCCTTCTGCAGTGTTCCTTCGTTCTTATGTTCTTATGTTCTTATAACATATAAACCCACCATGTAACATATAAACCCACCATATAACATATAAACCCACCATATAACATATAAACCCACCATATAACATATAAACCCACCATATAACATATAAACCCACCATATAACATATAAACCCACCATATAACATATAAACCCACCATATAACATATAAACCCACCATATAACATATAAACCCATGGGGAAAACGTTAAATTAAAACCCGTGGTAGGGGGGTTATATAGCGCCTGTGGAATAGAAGAAATTCAGATTCAGTCTAAGAAAAAGAGGAGACCAGTTCCTTGGTTCATCTCTTCATCAGCATTAAATAATTTTAATTATTAAAGGGGTGGAGCGGTAAGCCAGTGGAACGTCTCGGTCATATGACCAAAAGCTCCAGTGGCGGGTCATCATATGACTAAGATCCGCGTCAGGAAACAACTGTCTTGTTAGGTAAAAGAACACAAGTGCAACTATTGTCACATTAGCTGCACTTGTGTTCTTTTACCGGACATATCGTCAGCAATTTTACCAACATAATTACAACAACTGTCTTGTTTGCTGACGAATCTTACCTAACCTAACCAGCATCAAGGCACCCTCTTCCCTTGAGGAGGGATACTAACAGCATCAAGGCACCCTCTTCCCTTGAGGAGGGATACTAACAGCATCAAGGCACCCCTCTTCCCTTGAGGAGGGATACTAACAGCATCAAGGCACCCTCTTCCCTTGAGGAGGGATACTAACAGCATCAAGGCACCCCTCTTCCCTTGAGGAGGGATACTAACAGCATCAAGGCACCCCTCTTCCCTTGAGGAGGGATACTAACAGCATCAAGGCACCCTCTTCCCTTGAGGAGGGATACTAACAGCATCAAGGCACCCTCTTCCCTTAAGGAGGGATACTAACAGCATCAAGGCACCCTCTTCCCTTGAGGAGGGATACTAACAGCATCAAGGCACCCTCTTCCCTTGAGGAGGGATACTAACAACATCAAGGCACCCTCTTCCCTTGAGGAGGGATACTAACAGCATCAAGGCACCCTCTTCCCTTGAGGAGGGATATTATCAGCATCAAGGCACCATCTTCCCTTGAGGAGGGATGCTAACAGCATCAAGGCACCCCTCTTCCCTTGAGGAGGGATACTAACAGCATCAAGGCACCCTCTTCCCTTGAGGAGGGATACTAACAGCATCAAGGCACCCTCTTCCCTTGAAGAGGGATATTAACAGCATCAAGGCACCATCTTCCCTTGAGGAGGGATGCTAACAGCATCAAGGCACCCCTCTTCCCTTGAGGAGGGATACTAACAGCATCAAGGCACCATCTTCCCTTGAGGAGGGATAATAACAGCATCAAGGCACCCTCTTCCCTTGAAGAGGGATATTAACAGCATCAAGGCACCATCTTCCCTTGAGGAGGGATGCTAACAGCATCAAGGCACCCCTCTTCCCTTGAGGAGGGATACTAACAGCATCAAGGCACCCTCTTCTCTTGAGGAGGGATACTAATAGCATCAAGGCACCCTCTTCCCTTGAGGAGGGATACTAACAGCATCAAGGCACCCTCTTCCCTTGAGGAGGGATACTAACAGCATCAATGCACCCTCTTCCCTTGAGGAGGGATATTAACAGCATCAAGGCATCATCTTCCCTTGAGGAGGGATGCTAACAGCATCAAGGCACCCCTCTTCCCTTGAGGAGGGATACTAACAGCATCAAGGCACCCTCTTCCCTTGAGGAGGGATACTAACAGCATCAAGGCACCCTCTTCCCTTGAGGAGGGATATTAACAGCATCAAGGCACCATCTTCCCTTGAGGAGGGATGCTAACAGCATCAAGGCACCCCTCTTCCCTTGAGGAGGGATACTAACAGCATTAAGGCACCATCTTCCCTTGAGGAGGGATGCTAACAGCATCAAGGCACCCCTCTTCCCTTGAGGAGGGATACTAACAGCATCAAGGCACCCTCTTCTCTTGAGGAGGGATATTAATAGCATCAAGGCACCCTCTTCCCTTGAGGAGGGATACTAACAGCATCAAGGCACCCTCTTCCCTTGAGGAGGGATACTAACAGCATCAAGGCACCCTCTTCCCTTGAGGAGGGATATTAACAGCATCAAGGCATCATCTTCCCTTGAGGAGGGATGCTAACAGCATCAAGGCACCCCTCTTCCCTTGAGGAGGGATACTAACAGCATCAAGGCACCCTCTTCCCTTGAGGAGGGATACTAACAGCATCAAGGCACCCTCTTCCCTTGAGGAGGGATACTAACAGCATCAAGGCACCCTCTTCCCTTGAGGAGGGATATTAACAGCATCAAGGCACCATCTTCCCTTGAGGAGGGATGCTAACAGCATCAAGGCACCCCTCTTCCCTTGAGGAGGGATACTAACAGCATCAAGGCACCCTCTTCCCTTGAGGAGGGATACTAACAGCATCAAGGCACCCTCTTCCCTTGAGGAGGGATATTTACAGCATCAAGGCACCATCTTCCCTTGAGGAGGGATGCTAACAGCATCAAGGCACCCCTCTTCCCTTGAGGAGGGATACTAACAGCATCAAGGCACCATCTTCCCTTGAGGAGGGATGCTAACAGCATCAAGGCACCCCTCTTCCCTTGAGGAGGGATACTAACAGCATCAAGGCACCCTCTTCTCTTGAGGAGGGATACTAATAGCATCAAGGCACCCTCTTCCCTTGAGGAGGGATACTAACAGCATCAAGGCACCCTCTTCCCTTGAGGAGGGATACTAACAGCATCAAGACACCATCTTCCCTTGAGGAGGGATGCTAACAGCATCAAGGCACCCTCTTCCCTTGAGGAGGGATACTAACAGCATCAAGGTACCCTCTTCCCTTGAGGAGGGATACTAACAGCATCAAGGTACCCTCTTCCCTTGATGATGGATACTAACAGCATCAAGGCACCCTCTTCCCTTGAGGAGGGATACTAACAGCATCAAGGTACCCTCTTCCCTTGAGGAGGGATATTAACAGCATCAAGGTACCCTCTTCCCTTGATGATGGATACTAACAGCATCAAGGTACCCTCTTCCCTTGAGGAGGGATACTAACAGCATCAAGGTACCCTCTTCCCTTGAGGAGGGATACTAACAGTTATTTAATGCAAACTAATACTTCAGTATTCCATTTCGAGATTAAAAGTGGCAAAATGGCGCCTATACACCCCATTTACAAAATCAACCTTCTGCTAAGGAGGATACATAAGTGCTGCAATGTTCAATCCCATCTAAAGAGGCTTTCTAATGTTATTGCATGGAAACCAATTTCTGGAATGGTGCATATTCTGTAAAACTGAGCAGAGGACAGATGCTCTAGTCAATTGTCGAAGGACACTTCACCTAGTAATAGCTCCCATGGGTTGGAAATTTGAAACTATTGGATAAAACATTCCGAAGTAATAAGCAAAAACTCTGCAGGAAGTTAAAGGACTGACTGTACTTATACGCGAACTTAAAGCTCCCTGTATATTCCCCAGGTCTGCAATTTCGCTTGCCTTGAAAAGGGCCATTAGTGTACTGCAGTATTCCAGCCTAGAGAAAACAAGTGACTTAAAGAGGATCATCAGTGACTTGGCATCCCTTGTTTTGAAGGATCTCATTATCCATCTTATCATTTTCCTAACACAAATGATATTGGCATTGTTGTGATATTTAAAAGTGATATCCTCTGACATTATCACTCCCAAGTCTTCACATTAGGTTTCCACTCTATTGTGTTCTTAGAATTTGTTCTATTCTCGGATATAGGTTTTATTTCCTCAGTTTTCCTTAGCAGAGTAATTGAAATTTGGACCAATATTTTTGTTAGAGGGTTTAAATTTGAAAAGGACCTGCCTAGTATGGGCCGGTAGGCTTACTTCAGTGTTCCCCGTTCTTATGTGTACCTTCCAGTATGGTAGACTCTGGCATAAATTCGCACAAAAATAACGATCGTACCTATGGGCTCAATAAATTCGTAAAAATTAAAAAAAATATATCTTGAGTTTTCCATATTTCTCAGTTATTTCTACAAGAAAAATATCTGCTTTTTTTTGTTTATAAGAAAATCCAATTTTATTTATTTTTCATATAAATTGGCAGACTGGTAAATCCATAGCCCAAATTCAGTGCCAAAATTATTTACAGTTAAGGTACACCAGTGCTTAATATTTGAAGCTACGTAATTTAAAGATTACACAGCTTATAGTGAAAGCCAAGCTGTCTTTTAATAAGACCCATCAGTACTTACAGTTTGAAGCCTATCAGAAAAGGCATTCTTCAGTAATTGCTCTGAATCCAGTGTTTCCAAGTCTTTTAATTACATTTTAAATTTGCACCAACACAATCTCTCTAACCTTAGAGGATGTCATCCTTCTGATGGCGAGTCATACCTCGGTTACTGATTGGCAGTCATACCTCGGTTACTGATTGGCAGTCTCTGTCACTGTTTATTAAAACTGGAACACTGGGACTTATTCAGGACAGTAACAACACGAATTTTACTTCCTGGAAAGCACACCAGGGCTAAAAATTTGAAGCTGGTCAAAAATGGCAATCTCCACTTATCGGATGGATTCCAATGAATCCATTTTTTTTTTACCAGTGTAGTATTTTGGCAAATTTGTCCACTATCCTGCCTATAAGATGCATCAACCATTAAATATTGAAGCTATTCTGAAGACGTAGACTCAAATTTATTGACTGTGACTGTGGATAAATGGTTAATTTTGTTTAATAATTCATGTTGAGCACTAAACCCATGTGGATCATTCAGTGCAAGGCGTGGTGAAGACTTGATCTTCCGTCTGGTGAGCGACAGGCAGATACGCTTCCTATCTGGCTGGTTCACAGAACCAGCCAGCATTTACAGACACCTCCAATCACAGAATTAACACATATCAACTCTGTTAGCCGTGATTTTTGGGGCAAAGTTCCCAAATGATGTACATTAGTTACTAGATCCACCAGCACCGTGTTCAGAAACACCAGAACCAGTAACAGCAACTGCTGAAACACAACATATGAAAGAAGGAGCACTGCATCAGGCCTACTGGCCCATACGAAGCAAGTCCAACTCACACCCACTCATGCATTTATCTAACCTATTTTTTAAGACTACACAAGGTTTTAGCTTCAATGACGGTACTCGGGAGTTTGTTCCACTCATCCACAACTCTATTACCAAACCATTACTTTCCTATATATTTTCTGAATCCAATTTTTTCCAACTTGAAATCATTGCTGCGAGTCCTGTCTTGGTTAGATATTTCTAGCACATTATTTACATCCCCTTTATTTATTCCCATTTTCCATGTATACACCTCAGTCATATCCTCCCGTATTCTACCCCTTTCTAGAGAGTGCAGATTCAGGGCCCTCAGTCTACCCTCGTAGGAAATATTTCTGATACATGGGATAATCTTTGTTAGTTTGTATCCTTGTATGTGGCATTCAGAAGGTATTTCTCTACCTTTCAGTTTGAACCAGGTCTTCGTTATAGAAATAATATCTATGCTATCTGCACATGTGATTAATCTTAGGTCATCTATCTTATTTCTTACACTCTTACTATTAGCATAGTAAACCTTCAGGGAGCTAGTCACTCACTGCCCTCTACTGTCTCTCTTTGTTTGGAAACCAGTTGATTTGCGTTTACACTAGCAACTTTATTGTGAATATCTTTTACACATATCCCTGAGATATCCTGGTAATGTCTGCTGTTTTCAACCCTCGTTTTGCAACCTGATTGTTTCCTACACACACTCATACCTCTAAATTCTATCAATTTAAAGTTCTAGACAAATCAGCAATGGCCCCCTCAATCGAGTTGGCTATTGCTACCACTCATGCCCCAGAGAGATGTACCCCATCCCTTGCATACATTTCATGATTGCCAAAGAAATTGTCCCAGTTATCAATGAATGGGATTGCAAGTTCCTTGCAGTACCATTTACCTTAGACATCCATTCATTGCCCACTTCCCTTCTAGGCAAGATGTTACATATAACTTGTACCCCCCCTCCCTTAGACCTAATTGAATCTGTAACTGACTTGTACTTATCCAGCAGCTCCTGTGTCTTGCCCTTATAAATATTATTTTCACCAGCACTGAGACAGATAATGAGCTTGCTTCCATTACCTGATATATCCAACCTGTTGACCATGTCATCAATATCAGCTCCTGGTAAACACACCCTCTGTCTCATCTTCCTATCTCTATTATAGAAGGCAGTTCATATATCTTACCTGTGAGTCACCAACAACAAGAAAGTTCTTACCTTGATTTTCATGGGAGTCAGTTGTACCATTAACCTCACTAACCACTGAAGTCCACTAGTCCTGGAGAATAAAGAATCGATTTCCTACCTTCAGATCTTCTCTATTAACCTTCCTTATCTTGATGCTTCTACCTGTAGTGGACACCAGTTCCCACTTGAAGCGGCTGCCACTCTCCAACTCACTGCTGGTAATCTTTTTCCCCTCACCAACTCCACCCATCTCTCACTCACTCCCATATTCATTAAGGTGAGTTTTCAGCTTCTTATTTTCCTCTTGGAGAAGTAGAACCTCCTTCTTCAACACTTTAACCTGAGACTGTAAAGCAAAACAGGAGCTACAGCTTAGGACACCATTTCACATTTCTAGATCTGTACCAGTAGCAACACCAGAACCTGCAACAACACAAGCTGAAGCACATTTTAGAATCACTGTGTCTGCTTCGCCTGTGGTGCTCTCTACTTGTTTTTCTCCCATAGTTAAATTACTCTGCATGTGTATTCCTGGCACACCTGTGTTATGTTGCATATGTGTTTCAATTTCACTTGTACTGTTCTGCAATTTTATTTCTGCCTCTCGTGCTTTCCTGCCTCTCCTCCAGTTATATTACTTCATCTCTTCTTTTATTTTTTGGGAGAAGAAAAAGCAGAGCCGAAGGGATAATAAAACTTTTACCACAGGCTCTGGTGGCCTGGTGGTTAACGCTCTCGCTTCACACGGTGAGGGCCTGGGTTCGATTCCCAGCCAGAGTAGAAACATTGGACGTGTTTCTTTCCACCTGTTGTCTATGTTCCCCATCAGTAAAATGGGTACCTGGGTGTTAGTCGACTGGTGTGGGTCGCATCCTGGGACACTGACCTAAGGAGGCCTGGTCACAGACCGGGCCGCGGGGGCGTTGACCCCCGGAACTCTCTCCAGATAAACTCCAGATAAACAGAGTTATGGAGAATGGAATAAAATGAAAAAGGAAGCAGCAAGTACTTCATCTATTTGATTGAAAAAAAGTGATATTATATATTAATCATTGAACACTGGACACCAAGTAGCTTCTCATGTAGCTACGAGTAGGTAGTTACGCACACACACACGCAGGGTTTATACATAGCTTGAAGAAGAGGTACTATAAAGTTCTCGTAGCAGGGTGAGAGTCTATCTAGTAGCAACCAGTGAAGAGCTAGGAGCTGTTATTCGACCCCTGCAACCACATATAGATGAGTACACATACACACAAACATATTTGACATAAGTAATAATGTTTATCCTACTTCTTCAGCAACATTCTTCACTACGATGTCCTTAACAACACCCTACTAACAACATTCCTTGCCAAGCACGCTCATATGTACATCATAATTAATAACATTTTGTTTGCCTCTTTCATAACATTCTCCACAATTGTTGTTAGATTTCAAAATTCTAACATTCTTCACGTCGCTGTATCTGTGTTATGTTCTTCTAATTCTGTCCCTCCATCATTGTAACATTCTTCTTAATAGCACTCCAAAACATTCTTTTTGTTAAAATATTGTCAAACTCTGGGGAATGGAAGACAATTAGGTTTGATCTGAGGAAGGGGAGGAGTAGCTCCAATTCACTGAATCAAGAGCCCTTCACCAACATCAAGCTGTCATTTCGCTCCAATTACAGCGAAAATTTTCTCTGTAAATCAAGATTTGCTCTATTTGCTACACCTGTGGGCAGGTGTGGCACCCATCACTGCACTCACTTATTTGTAAGTGCAGGGGCCGAGTCTCAGCTCCTGGCCCCGCCTCTCCGTTTGTCTCTACCCGGTTTCCTCTCTCTTCTGTTTTCCTCTCTCCTCTCTCATACCTATTCTTAAAACTGCGTATGGATCTTGTGTTTACCTCCTGTTGGCTCCACAAGTTATAGGTGTGTCAGCCTGTTCTCATGCCACACGAATCTGAGGACCTGATCAAGCAAGCTGTTGGTGCTCATTGGAGGAATTTTACGGGTGAATGATTGACGAATGCGATGTCTGTGAAATATTCAGCTCATTAAATACAACAACACTCACAAACACACACACACACAAACACACACACACACACACACACACACACACACACACACACACACACACACACACACACACACACACACACACACACACACACACACACACACACACACACACGCACACACACACACACACACACACACACACACACACACACACACACACACACACACACACACACACACACACACACACACACACACACACACACACACACACACAGCATCTGACCTGTGCTGTTCTTGGTATATGTGAATGACATAACGGAAGGGATAGACTCAGAAGTGTCCTTGTTTGCGGACGATGTGAAGTTAATGAGAAGAATCAAATCGGATGAGGATCAGGCAGGACTACAAAGAGACCTGGACAGGTTACAAGCCTGGTCCAGCAATTGGCTCCTTGAGTTTAACCCTGCCAAATGCAAAGTCATGAAGATTGGGGAAGGGCAAAGAAGACCGCAGACACAATATAGTTTAGATGGCCAAAGTCTGCAAACCTCACTCAAGGAAAAAGATCTGGGGGTGAGTATAACACCGAGTATATCTCCTGAGGCGCACATCAATCAGATAACTGCTGCAGCATACGGGCGCCTGGCAAACCTACGGATAGCGTTCCGATACCTCAGTAAGGAGTCGTTCAAGACTCTGTATACCATTTACGTCAGGCCCATACTGGAGTATGCAGCACCAGTTTGGAATCCACACCTAGTCAAGCACGTCAAGAAATTAGAGAAAATGCAAAAGTTTGCAACAAGACTAGTCCCAGAGTTACGGGGATTGTCCTACGAAGAAAGGTTGAGGGAAATCGGCCTGACGACACTGGAGGACAGGAGGGTCAGGGGAGACATGATAACGACATATAAAATACTGCGCGGAATAGACGAGGTGGACAAAGACGGGATGTTGCAGAGATGGGACACAGACACAAGAGGTCACAATTGGAAGTTGAAGACTCAGATGAATCAAAGGGATGTTAGGAAGTATTTCTTCAGTCATAGAGTAGTCAAGCCGTGGAATAGCCTAGAAAGTGAAGTAGTGGAGGCGGGAACCATACATAGTTTTAAGGCGAGGTATGATAAAGCTCATAGAGCAGGGAGAGAGAGGACCTAGTAGCAATCAGTGAAGAGGCGGGGCCAGGAGCTATGACTCGACCCTGCAACCACAAATAGGTGAGTATAAATAGGTGAGTACACACACACAGCATCGAAAGTACCGAAACTACTCTACAGCCACATCAGGAGGAAGACAAACGTCAAGGACCAGGTAATCAAGCTGAGGAAAGAAGGTGGGGAGCTCACAAGAAACGATCAGGAGGTATGTGAGGAGCTCAACATGAGATTTCAGGAAGTATTTACAGTGGAGGCTGAAGGGACAATGGTAAGACAAAACAGTGGGGTACACCAACAAGGGATATACCACAAGTGTTGGATGAATTACACACAACTGAGGAGCAGGTGGAGAAGCTCCTAAGTGACCTTGATACCTCAAAGGCGGTGGGACCGGACAACATCTCTCCGTGGGTCCTTAGAGAGGGAGTAGGGACACTACGTGTGCCACTAACCAAAATCTTCAACACTTCCCTTGAAACTGGGCAACTACCTGAAGTATGGAAGAAGGCAAATGTAGTCCCCATCTTTAAGAAGGGAGACAGAAATGAAGCACTAAATTATAGACCAGTGTCAATGACATGTATAGTATGCAAAGTCTTGGAAAAGATTATCAGGAGGAGAGTGGTGGAGCACCTGGAGCGGAACAAGATTATAAACGACAGCCAGCATGGATTCATGGAAGGCAAATCCTGTGTCACAAATCTACTAGAGTTTTACGACAAGGTAACTGAAGTAAGAAATGAGAGGGAGGGGTGGGTTGATTGCATTTTCTTGGACTGCAAGAAGGCCTTCGACACAGTTCCTCAAAGAGATTAGTATAGAAGCTAGAGGAACAGGCACGTATAACAGGAAGGGCACTGCAATGGATCAGAGAATACCTAACAGGGAGGCAACAGCGAGTCATGGTCCGTGATGAGGTATCACAGTGGGCGCCAGTGACGAGCGGGGTCCCACAGGTGTCAGTCCTGGGACCAGTGCTATTCTTGGTATATGTGAACGACATGATGGAAAGGATAGACTCAGAAGTGTCCCTGTTTGCAGATGACGTGAAGTTAATGAGGAGAATTAAATCAGACGTGGACCAGACAGGTCTACAAAGAGACCTGGACAGGCTGGATGTGTGGTCCAGAAACTGGCCCTTAGAATTTAACCCCGCCAAATGGAAAGTCATGAAGATCGGAGGAGGGCAAAGAAGACTGCAGACAGAGTATAAGCTAGGTGGCCAAAGGCTGCAAACCTCACTCAAGGAGAAAGACCTAGGAGTGAGTATAATACCGAGTACATCGCCAGAAGCACACATTAACCAGATAACTGCTGCGGCATATGGGCTCTTGGCAAACCTGAGAATAGCGTTCCGGTACCTTAGTAAGGAATCGTTCAAGACTTTATACACTGTGTACGTCAGGCCCATACTGGAGTATGCAGCACCAGTTTGGAACCCACATCTGGTCAAACACGTCAAGAAATTAGAGAAAGTGTAAAGGTTTGCAACAAGGTTAGTTCCAGAGCTAAGGGGAATGTCCTATGAAGAAAGGTTAAGGGAAATCGGTCTGACAACACTGGAGGACAGGAGGGTCAGGGGAGACATGATAACGACATACAAAATACTGCGTGGAATAGACAAGGTGGACAGAGACAGGATGTTCCAGAGATGGGACACAGAAAGAAGGGGTCACAGTTGGAAGCTGAAGACTCAGATGAGTCAAAGGGATGTTAAGGGACTGTATTTCTTCAGTCATAGAGTAGTTAGGAAGTGGAACAGTCTGGCAAGCGATGTAGTGGAGGCAGGAACTATACATAGTTTTAAGACGAGGTATGATAAAGCTCATGGAGCAGGGGGAGAGAGGACCTAGTAGCCGTCGGTGAAGAGGCGGGCCAGGAGCTGAGTCTCGACCCCTGCAACCACAAATAGGTGAGTACACACACACACACACACACACACACACACACGCACTCACACGCACACACACACACACGCACACACACACACACACACACACTGGTTTGACACAGGTTAAGGATCCCTAGCTTTATTGACAAGCTATTTACAGGTTAAGGATTCCTAACTTTATTGGACAAGCTAAGAGCTGTTACCTACATCAGCTCATTTGAAAGCACTCTCTCCCTCTCTCTCTCTCTCCCTCTCTCTCCCTCCCTCTCTCTCTCTCTCCCGCTCTCTCTCTCTCCCTCTCTCTCTCCTCTCTCTCTCTCTCCTCCCTCTCTCCCTCTCTCTCTCCTCCTCTCTCCTCTCTCCTCTCTCCCTCCCTCTCTCCCTCTCTCCATCTCTCTCATCTCTCTCTCTCTCTCTCTCTCCCCTCTCTCTCCCTCTCTCTCTCTCCCTCCCTCTCCCTCTCCTCCTCCCCTCTCCCTCTCTCTCTCTCCTCTCTCTCTCTCCCTCTCTCTCCCCTCTCTCTCTCTCTCCCCTCTCTCTCTCTCTCTCTCTCTCTCTCTCTCTCTCTCTCTCTCTCTCTCCCCTCTCTCTCCCCCTCTCTCCTCTCTCTCTCTCTCCTCTCTCTCTCTCTCCCTCTCTCTCTCTCTCCTCTCTCTCTCTGTCTCTCTCCTCTCCCTCTCCCCTCTCTCTCTCTCCCCTCCCTCTCTCTCTCCTCTCCCCTCTCCTCTCTCTCTCTCTCTCTCTCCTCCTCTCTCTCTCTCCTCTCTCTCTCTCCCCTCTCTCTCTCCTCTCTCTCTCTCTCTCTCTCTCCCCTCTCCCTCTCTCCCCTCTCTCTCCCTCTCTCTCTCTCTCTCCCTCACCCCTCCCATAACCCTCCACCCTCTCACCCTCCTCCTCTCTCTATAGGCTTCTCTCTCTCTCTCCTTTTCTCTCTCCTCATAGCCTTTTCCCCTCGCCCTCCTTTCTCCCCTCTCTCTCTCTCTCTCCCTCCCTCTCTCTCTCTCCCCTCTCACCATTTCTCTCCCCCTCACATTTCTCTCTCTCCCCTTGGTCTTATCCCCTCACCCCCCATACTCTCTCTCTCTCTCTCTCTACCCTTTCTCTCTCTCTCTCTCCTCTCACCCTTTCTTTCTCCCCCACACCCTCCTCCTCTAGCCTTCTGTCTGTGGTAATAAAAAGAAAAGATATGGGTGGCCTTAGAGGACGGAAAACCAGAGATCTGGTAGACGAACCAGGGAGGAAAGACTGGGAGTTAGAGCTCCAAAAAAGGGAGGAAGAGTGGGGAAGGAAGATAGTAGAGCTTGGTAAGAAAATGGAAGAGCGGATAGCTGAAGAGTGCAGGAAGTGGGAAGTACAGGTCCTAGCAGCAGAGCTTAGGATACAGTGCTTAGAAGAGAAACTGCAAAGCCTGAAACAGATTAGAGAGACAAATGACAATTCAGATGTGACATCAGGAAATTCAAAGTCAGGCGCAGACAAGGGGATGGTAAGCAACAACGGAGACATGCCGTACAACGGCGTGGTCCCTATCAGACCCAGTGGGGGCCAGGGAAAAGACGATGAGCACACTGAGATCAAACGACAGGTCCGAAGACAATGAAGGAAATTCAAAGTCAGGCGCAGACAAGGGGATGGTAAGCAACAACGGAGACATGCCGCATAAGAAGGCCCTATCAGACCCGAATGGGGCCAGGGAAAAGACGATGAGCACACTAAGATCAAGCGACAGGTCCGAAGACAATGAAGGTTTGTTATATGCAGAGATTCTAACAGCCAACTGCAGTAGCAAGGGACAGCTGGTCAGGAAAGACAGTTCACTGAGAATAGAAGTTTCAGATATGACAGTGACTGAAGGCAAGAACATGTCAATGGAAGGAAATAAAATGCCTCAGAGGAAGCAGATGGAGACTCAGTGGGAGGAGGAAAGGGCGAGAGGTCAGTTTTGTGTATGGGCTCCAGAAGCCTGGGGGAAGGGGCCAACTTTGAAGAAATAAAACAGGAGGAGAAAAAAATGATTGAAGGCATCATGAAAACAATAGGGGAGGGCATATGACCCAGGTGACAAATTTTCAGAGAATTGGGTGGTTTGTAGTGGAAGGATACGGCCTGTCAGAGTAATCTCAAGGAAGAATCAGTTCGAACCAGGATTCTGCAAGAGAAAGCAAGACTGAGGGACAAAGAGGGGTACCAGAGAGTATACCTCGACCGCGACAGAACACAAGAAGAAAGAGAGGGTACAGAGACGCAAGGAGGAACGAGAAGCAATGAAAATGAGCAGGACCCAGACACAGGAGGAAGGGCAAACACACTCCACAGAATCTCCCACCAAAAGACTCCACCCGCGACATTCCCAACGCAACTGAGCAACCTATACTACAACCCACTCACTGTTCCCTCTGCCCCCATCCCCATATCACAAACCTCACCCCAACAGCTGTCCCTTATGGGGCATTCTGACCCCACCCCCATCAACACAAACCCCACCTACACCACAGCCCCATATAGGCCCCCTCACCAAGGCTCTCGCCCCCTCCCCAACCCCAATATACTTGCATGACCACAATGATAGAAAAGAAACTAAAGGTTTGGTACACAGGAGATCGACTGGGAAAACCTGGAGCCACATGGGGGTCCCGAAACATGGAGAGCCAAGATGATGGATGTGGTACTTGAAAACCTCATGCATCAACATGTCAGGGACACAACCAGAGAGAGGGGAGGATGAGCCAGCAAGACTGGATCTTGTGTTCACCCTGAGCAGTTCAGACATCGAGGACATCACTTACGAGAGGCCCCTTGGAGCTAGCGATCATGTGGTTCTGAGTTTTGACTATATAGTAGAGTTACAAGTGGAGAAGGTAACAGGAACTGAAGGGGACAGGCCAAACTATAAAAGGGGGGACTACACAGGTATGAGAAACTTCCTGCAGGAGGTTCAGT
Source organism: Cherax quadricarinatus (assembly GCF_038502225.1). Classification (NCBI taxonomy): domain Eukaryota; kingdom Metazoa; phylum Arthropoda; class Malacostraca; order Decapoda; family Parastacidae; genus Cherax; species Cherax quadricarinatus. The sequence goes on along the minus strand of NC_091300.1, from coordinate 32,209,506 downwards.
GGGACAGAAATGGTAGGAAAATCAGTAAACGAGATGGAATATGTGGCAACAAAGTGCAAGGAGGCAGAGGAAAGTTTTGTTCCCAAGGGAAACAGAAATAATAGGAAGACCAAAACGAGTCCTTGGTTTACCCGAAGGTGTAGGGAGGCAAAAACTAAGTGCAACAGAGAATGGAAAAGGTACAGGAGGCATAGGACCCAGGAAAACTGGATTAGTAGAAGAGCCAGAAACGAGTATGCGCAGATAAGGAGGGAGGCCCAGCGACAGTATGAAAACGACATAGCATCGAAAGTCAAATCTGACCCAAAACTGATGTATAGCCACATTAGGAGGAAGACAACAGTCAAGGACCAGGTGATAAGGCTGAGGAAAGAAGGTGGAGAACTCACAAGAAACGATCAAGAGGTATGTGAGGAGCTCAACATGAGATTTAAGGAAGTATTTACAGTAGAGACAGGAAGGACTCTGGGGGGACAGACCAGATGGGGACACCAACAAGGAATACACCAACAAGTGTTGGACGACATACATACAGATGAGGAGCAGGTGAAGAAACTGCTAAGGGACATCGATACCTCAAAGGCAATGGGACCGGACAACATCTCTCCATGGGTCCTTAGAGAGGGAGCAGATATGTTGTGCGTACCACTTACCACAATCTTCAACACATCCCTGGAAACTGGGCAACTACCTGAGGTATGGAAGACGGCAAATGTAGTTCCCATTTTCAAAAAATGGGACAGAAAAGAGGCACTAAACTATAGACCTGTGTCATTGACGTGTATAGTATGCAAAATTATGGAGAAGATTATCAGGAGGAGAGTGGTGGAGCACCTGGAACGGAACAGGAGTATAAATGCCAACCAGCACGGATTCACGGAAGGCAAATCCTGTGTCACAAACCTTCTGGAGTTCTATGATAAAATAACAGAAGTAAGACAAGAGAGAGAGGGGTGGGTTGATTGCATCTTCTTGGACTGCAAGAAGGCCTTTGACAGTTCCTCACAAGAGATTAGTGCAGAAGCTAGAGCATCAGGCGCATATAACAGGAAGGGCACTGCAATGGATCAGAGAATACCTGACAGGGAGGCAACAACGAGTCATGGTACGTAATGATGTATCACAGTGGGCACCTGTGACGAGCGGGGTCCCACAGGGGTCGGTCCTAGGACCAGTGCTATTTTTGGTATATGTGAACGACATGACGGAAGGGTTAGACTCAGAAGTGTCCCTGTTTGCAGATGTGAAGTTAATGAGGAGAATTAAATCTGATGAGGACCAGGCAGGACTTCAAAGAGACCTGGACAGACTGGACACCTGGTCCAGCAAATGGCTTCTCGAATTTAATCCTGCCAAATGCAAAGTCATGAAGATAGGGGAAGGGCACAGAAGACCACAGACAGAGTATAGGCTAGGTGGCCAAAGACTGCAAACCTCACTCAAGGAGAAAGATCTTGGGGTGAGTATAACACCGAGCATGTCTCCGGAAGCACACATCAATCAGATAACTGCTGCAGCATATGGGCGCCTGGCAAACCTGAGAACAGCATTCCGACACCTTAGTAAGGAATCATTCAAGACACTGTACACCGTGTATGTCAGGCCCATACTGGAGTATGCAGCACCTGTTTGGAACCCGCACTTGATAAAGCACGTCAAGAAACTAGAGAAAGTACAAAGGTTTGCAACAAGGTTAGTTTCAGAGCTAAGGGGAATGTCCTATGAAGAAAGATTAAGGGAAATCGGCCTGACGACACTGGAGGACAGGAGGGTCAGGGGAGACATGATAACGACATATAAAATACTGCGTGGAATAGACAAGGTGGACAAGGACAGGATGTTCCAGGGAGGGGACACAGAAACAAGAGGCCACAATTGGAAGTTGAAGACAAATGAGTCAGAGATAGTAGGAAGTATTTCTTCAGTCAGAGTTGTAAGGCAGTGGAATAGCCTAGAAAATGACGTAGTGGAGGCAGGAAACATACAGTTTTAAGACGAGGTTTGATAAAGCTCATGGAGCGGGGAGAGGGTCTAGTAGCAACCGGTGAAGAGGCGGGGCCAGGAGCTAGGACTCGACCCCTGCAACCACAAATAGGTGAGTACAAATAGGTGAGTACACACACACAAACACAAAAACACACACACACAAAAACACACACACACACACAAAAACACACAAAAACACACACACACAAAAACACACAAAAACACACACACACACAAACACACACAAGTGTTGACAGTATTCACATTTTCCCAGAGTTTTTGAATTTCTCGAAACTCAGAGACAGAAAACACCCATTGTAGTCTTTCGTTTTAATACCATTCTTTCTGTTTTAATAATCTTTCGCTTCAATAATATTCATTAATGTTCATTCACTTTTAACACATTTTCATTAAGTTTGAAAAAAAAAATCTTTAATGTAAATCTGTATAACTTTCTTCACCCCCCTTTTCGGGGGGTGGGGGTGAGGGGTGAAGGTGGGGGTGGGGGGGTGAAGGTGGGGGTGGGGGAGGGGTGGAGATATGGGAAACGGGGTGGGATATATAATTTAATTTTCACGTTGCTCTCAGTGATATCTACATAAAATGCATCGTGACTTTTGAAGTGTAAGCAAACGATAAACTCTCTGAGGGCTGTATGTACTGTTATATATATATATATATATATATATATATATATATATATATATATATATATATATATATATATATATATATATATATATATATATATATATATATATATATATATATATATATATATATATATATATATATATATATATATATATATATATATATATATATATATATATATATATATATATATATATATATATATATATATATATATACTTAACAAGTTGGCCGTCTCCCACCGAGGAAGGGTGGCCCAAAAAGAAAGAAAATCCCCATAAAGAAAATACTTTCATCATCATTCAACACTTTCACCTCACTCATACATAATCACTGTTTTTGCAGAGGTGCTCAGATACAACAGTGTTTTGAAGCATATATAAAGATATGTAACATATCCCGCCAAACTGCCAATATCCCAAACCCCTCCTTTAAAGTGCAGGCATTGTACTTCCCATTTCCATGACTCAAATACGGCTATATAAAAATAACCGGTTTCCCTGAATCCCTTCATTAAATATTACCCTGCTCACACTCCAACAGCTCATCAGCTCCCAAAAACCATTCACTTCTATCTAGCACGCTCACACACGCTTGCTGGAAGTCCACAAAACCTCCATGATAACCCTCTCCCTCCAACCTTTTCGATGACGACCCCTACCCTGCCTTCCTTCCCCTACAGATTTATAATGCTCTCCATGTCATTCTACTTTGATCCATTCTCTCTAAATGACGAAACCACCTCAACAACCCGTCTTCAGCCCTCTGACTAATACTTTTATTAACCTCACACCTACTCCTAATTTCCACACTCCGAATTTTCTGCATAATATTTACACCACACATTGCCCTTAGACAGGACATCTCCACTGCCTCCAACCGCCTCCTCGCTGCAGCATTTACAACCCAAGCTTCATACCCATGTAAGAGTGTTGGTATCACTATACTTTCATACATTCCCTTCTTTGCCTCCATGGATAACGTTTTTTGTTTCCACAGTATCACAGTATTCTTCAGTATCATCAGCAAAAAGTAACTGTGTCAACTCCTATTTTGTACTTAATTACCCATAATTTAATCCCAACCCTCTCCCCAACACCCTACTTCTTTCACAACCCTATCTATAAATATATTAAACAATCATGGTGACATTACACATCCCTGTCTAAGACCTACTTCACGGGGAAGTATTCTCCCTCTCTTCTACAGACCCTAACCTGAGCCTCACTATTCTCATAAAAACTCTTTACAGCATTTAGTAACTTACTACCTATTCCATACACTTGTAACATCTGCCACATTGCTCCTCTATCCATTCTATTATATGCCTTTTCTAAATCCATAAATATAATGAAAACTTCTCTACCTTTATCTAAATACTGTTCATATATATGCTTGAATGTAAACACTTGATCTACACATCCCCTACCCACTCTGAAACCTCCTTGTTGATCCAAAATCCTACTCTCTTACCTATAATTCTTTCAATAATAAACCTACCATACACTTTACCTGGTATACTCAGTAAACTTATTCCCTTATAATTTTTACTATCTCTTTTGTCCCCTTCCCTTTATATAAAGAAACTATACACGCTCTCTGCCAATCCCTAGTTACGTTCCCCTCTTTCATACATTTATTAATGAAAATACCAACCACTCCAACACAATATCCCCCCTTGTTTTTAACATTTCTGTCATGAACCCGTCAGTTCCTGCTGCTTTACCCCCTTTCATTCTACGTAATGCCTCACGCACCTCCCACACACTCACATCCTGCTCTTCTTCACTCCTAAACGATGTTATACCTCCCTGACCAGTGCATAAATTATTATGCATATATGTATATATATATATATATATATATATATATATATATATATATATATATATATATATATATATATATATATATATATATATATATATATATACATATATATATATATATATATATATATATATATATATATATATATATATATATATATATATATATATATATATATATATATATATATATATATATATATATATTTCGTGTATGATCCTAGTGTAGTCGATAGGCTTCAAACCCCTATTAACCAACCACTCTGAAATATATGATTATATCTTTAACTTGACTTTCCTTAATTTTCAAGCTTCCTATAATTTTCAAAATTTTTTTTTATGTTTTTCCCCCCAACATTTTCTACATATTTTCAGGACTGCCATCACCCGGCATGTTGGGTGTCAAGTGTGTCACACTGACAGTGTTCACCCGGCATGTTGGGTGTCAAGTGTGTCACACTGACAGTGTTCACCCGGCATGTTGGGTGTCAAGTGTGTCACACTGACAGTGTTCACCCGGCATGTTGGGTGTCAAGTGTGTCACACTGACAGTGTTCACCCGGCATGTTGGGTGTCAAGTGTGTCACACTGACAGTGTTCACCCGGCATGTTGGGTGTCAAGTGTGTCACACTGACAGTGTTCACCCGGCATGTTGGGTGTCAAGTGTGTCACACTGACAGTGTTCACCCGGCATGTTGGGTGTCAAGTGTGTCACACTGACAGTGTTCACCCGGCATGTTGGGTGTCAAGTGTGTCACACTGACAGTGTTCACCCGGCATGTTGGGTGTCAAGTGTGTCACACTGACAGTGTTCACCCGGCATGTTGGGTGTCAAGTGTGTCACACTGAGTGTTCACCCGGCATGTTGGGTGTCAAGTGTGTCACACTGACAGTGTTCACCCGGCATGTTGGGTGTCAAGTGTGTCACACTGACAGTGTTCACCCGGCATGTTGGGTGTCAAGTGTGTCACACTGACAGTGTTCACCCGGCATGTTGGGTGTCAAGTGTGTCACACTGACAGTGTTCACCCGGCATGTTGGGTGTCAAGTGTGTCACACTGACAGTGTTCACCCGGCATGTTGGGTGTCAAGTGTGTCACACTGACAGTGTTCACCCGGCATGTTGGGTGTCAAGTGTGTCACACTGACAGTGTTCACCCGGCATGTTGGGTGTCAAGTGTGTCACACTGACAGTGTTCACCCGGCATGTTGGGTGTCAAGTGTGTCACACTGACAGTGTTCACCCTGTCATGTAGGGGGGTAATGATTGAATATAAGTGGGGAATATGGGAGTAAGGGATTATGTAGGCAGGGGAGAGGCAGGCGAGGTGGTAGGAGTGAGATGATTAGCGGAGGTAGGTAGGTAATGGCAGGTCAGTGGTGACCATCACGACACTCATTAACTCTACACTACTCACTAACATATGCCTCGTCCATTCTTCACTCATATATAAACATAATAAAATATAAGAAAAAAAGACAGGGACAGTGAATATTACTATTCTACTCAAACACAGTTTATTATTACGTCTTTGTACCATAATATATTTGGGAACAGAACATTATTGTGGTTTAGATAAATGGGGTGGTACACATAAGCAGTGAGACAGGGAACACAATCAACTTGACCAAAATGAATGTAACTTACAATATAGCACAGAGGACAGTTCACTACAGGAACTAAGCCACAGGTCCCAAGACCTACCCAGCACGAGTACTGCGCCAAGCCAGTACTCTGCCCAATGCCTCCAACAGTCTCCTCCAGAGACTTCAGCAGCCTTCTCCCGAGCCCTGCACCCCAGCAGCAGCTCCTCTCGAAATGTCTCTGCTCAGAGCTCTGCACCCAGGCCAGAGCTCTGCCCGAATCTTCTGCTCAGGAGCTCTGCGCCCCAGCAGCAGCTCCGCTCCAATCTCATGGTCATGCTCTTCCTTGGGCTTTTATGGTGGTCCAAGCACCCTCCACAACCACGTGTACGACCTGACGCCTAGGTCTGAGGCATCAAGAACAAAAGACCTCAGACGTGGGCGTGGCTACAGACGTTTGCCAAGGCAAGGTGTGACCATATAATTGGTTAAATTAGGTCTCCCCAGAGACCTCACAAGCCCAGCTGGACTACATCACAACCCGGCATGTTGGGTGTCAAGTGTGTCACACTGACAGTGTTCACCCGGCATGTTGGGTGTCAAGTGTGTCACACTGACAGTGTTCACCCGGCATGTTGGGTGTCAAGTGTGTCACACTGACAGTTTTCACCCGGCATGTTGGGTGTCAAGTGTGTCACACTGACAGTGTTCACCTGGCATGTTGGGTGTCAAGCGTGTCACACTGACAGTGTTCACCCGGCATGTTGGGTGTCAAGTGTGTCACACTGACAGTGTTCACCCGGCATGTTGGGTGTCAAGTGTGTCACACTGACAGTGTTCACCCGGCATGTTGGGTGTCAAGTGTGTCACACTGACAGTGTTCACCCAGCATGTTGGGTGTCAAGTGTGTCACACTGACAGTGTTCATCAGGCATGTTGGGTGTCAAGTGTGTCACACTGACAGTGTTCACCCGGCATGTTGGGTGTCAAGTGTGTCGCACTGACAGTGTTCACCCGGCATGTTGGGTGTCAAGTGTGTCACACTGACAGTGTTCACCCGGCAAGTTGGGTGTCAAGTGTGTCGCACTGACAGTGTTCACCCGGCATGTTGGGTGTCAAGTGTGTCGCACTGACAGTGTTCACCCGGCATGTTGGGTGTCAAGTGTGTCGCACTGACAGTGTTCACCCGGCATGTTGGGTGTCAAGTGTGTCGCACTGACAGTGTTCACCCGGCATGTTGGGTGTCAAGTGTGTCACACTGACAGTGTTCACCCGGCATGTTGGGTGTCAAGTGTGTCACACTGACAGTGTTCACCCGGCATGTTGGGTGTCAAGTGTGTCACACTGACAGTGCTCATCCGGCATGTTGGGTGTCAAGTGTGTCACACTGACAGTGTTCACCCGGCATGTTGGGTGTCAAGTGTGTCACACTGACAGAGTTCACCCGGCATGCTGGGTGTCAAGTGTGTCACACTGACAGTGTTCACCCGGCATGTTGGGTGTCAAGTGTGTCACACTGACAGTGTTTACCCGGCATGTTGGGTGTCAAGTGTGTCACACTGACAGTGTTCACCCGGCATGTTGGGTGTCAAGTGTGTCACACTGACAGTGTTCACCCGGCATGTTGGGTGTCAAGTGTGTCACACTGACAGTGCTCATCCGGCATGTTGGGTGTCAAGTGTGTCACACTGACAGTGTTCACCCGGCATGTTGGGTGTCAAGTGTGTCACACTGACAGAGTTCACCCGGCATGCTGGGTGTCAAGTGTGTCAAACTGACAGTGTTCACCCGGCATGTTGGGTGTCAAGTGTGTCACACTGACAGTGTTTACCCGGCATGTTGGGTGTCAAGTGTGTCACACTGACAGTGTTCACCCAGCATGTTGGGTGTCAAGTGTGTCACACTGACAGTGCTCATCCGGCATGTTCGGTGTCAAGTGTGTCACACTGACAGTGTTCACCCTGCATGTTGGGTGTCAAGTGTGTCACACTGACAGTGTTCACCCGGCATGTTGGGTGTCAAGTGTGTCACACTGACAGTGTTCACCCGGCATGTTGGGTGTCAAGTGTGTCGCACTGACAGTGTTCACCCGGCATGTTGGGTGTCAAGTGTGTCACACTGACAGTGTTCACCCGGCATGTTGGGTGTCAAGTGTGTCACACTGGCAGTGTTCACCCGGCATGTTGGGTGTCAAGTGTGTCACACTGGCAGTATTCACCCGGCATGTTGGGTATCAAGTGTGTCACACTGACAGTGTTCACCCGGCATGTTGGGTGTCAAGTGTGTCACACTGGCAGTGTTAACCCGGCATGTTGGGTGTCAAGTGTGTCACACTGGCAGTGTTCACCCGGCATGTTGGGTGTCAAGTGTGTCACACTGGCAGTGTTCACCCGGCATGTTGGGTGTCAGGTGTGTCACACTGACAGTGTTCACCCGGCATGTTGGGTGTCAAGTGTGTCACCCTGGCAGTGTTCACCCGGCATGTTGGGTGTCAAGTGTGTCACACTGACAGTGTTCACCCGGCATGTTGGGTGTCAAGTGTGTCACACTGACTGTGTTCACCCGGCATGTTGGGTGTCAAGTGTGTCACACTGACAGTGTTCACCCGGCATGTTGGGTGTCAAGTGTGTCACACTGACAGTGTTCACCCGGCATGTTGGGTGTCAAGTGTGTTACACTGACAGTGTTCACCCGGCATGTTGGGTGTCAAGTGTGTCACACTGACAGTGTTCACCCGGCATGTTGGGTGTCAAGTGTGTCACACTGACAGTGTTCACCCGGCATGTTGGGTGTCAAGTGTGTCACACTGACAGTGTTCACCCGGCATGTTGGGTGTCAAGTGTGTCACACTGACAGTGTTCACCCGGCATGTTGGGTGTCAAGTGTGTCACACTGACAGTGTTTACCCGGCATGTTGGGTGTCAAGTGTGTCACACTGACAGTGTTCACCCGGCATTTTGGGTGTCAAGTGTGTCACACTGACAGTGTTCACCCGGCATGTTGGGTGTCAAGTGTGTCACACTGACAGTGTTCACCCGGCATGTTGGGTGTCAAGTGTGTCACACTGACAGTGTTCACCCGGCATGTTGGGTGTCAAGTGTGTCACACTGACAGTGTTCACCCGGCATGTTGGGTGTCAAGTGTGTCTCACTGACAGTGTTCACCCGGCATGTTGGGTGTCAAGTGTGTCACACTGACAGTGTTCACCCGGCATGTTGGTTGTCAAGTGTGTCACACTGACAGTGTTCACCCGGCATGTTGGGTGTCAAGTGTGTCACACTGACAGTGTTCACCCGGCATTTTGGGTGTCAAGTGTGTCACACTGACAGTGTTCACCCGGCATGTTGGGTGTCAAGTGTGTCACACTGACAGTGTTCACCCGGCATGTTGGGTGTCAAGTGTGTCACACTGACAGTGTTCACCCGGCATGTTGGGTGTCAAGTGTGTCACACTGACAGTGTTTACCCGGCATGTTGGGTGTCAAGTGTGTCACACTGACAGTGTTCACCCGGCATTTTGGGTGTCAAGTGTGTCACACTGACAGTGTTCACCCGGCATGTTGGGTGTCAAGTGTGTCACACTGACAGTGTTCACCCGGCATGTTGGGTGTCAAGTGTGTCACACTGACAGTGTTCACCCGGCATGTTGGGTGTCAAGTGTGTCACACTGACAGTGTTCACCCGGCATGTTGGGTGTCAAGTGTGTCTCACTGACAGTGTTCACCCGGCATGTTGGGTGTCAAGTGTGTCACACTGACAGTGTTCACCCGGCATGTTGGTTGTCAAGTGTGTCACACTGACAGTGTTCACCCGGCATGTTGGGTGTCAAGTGTGTCACACTGACAGTGTTCACCCGGCATTTTGGGTGTCAAGTGTGTCACACTGACAGTGTTCACCCGGCATGTTGGGTGTCAAGTGTGTCACACTGACAGTGTTCACCCGGCATGTTGGGTGTCAAGTGTGTCACACTGACAGTGTTCACCCGGCATGTTGGGTGTCAAGTGTGTCACACTGACAGTGTTCACCCGGCATGTTGGGTGTCAAGTGTGTCGCACTGACAGTGTTCACCCGGCATGTTGGGTGTCAAGTGTGTCGCACTGACAGTGTTCACCCGGCATGTTGGGTGTCAAGTGTGTCGCACTGACAGTGTTCACCCGGCATGTTGGGTGTCAAGTGTGTCGCACTGACAGTGTTCACCCGGCATGTTGGGTGTCAAGTGTGTCGCACTGACAGTGTTCACCCGGCATGTTGGGTGTCAAGTGTGTCGCACTGACAGTGTTCATCCGGCATGTTGGGTGTCAAGTGTGTCGCACTGACAGTGTTCATCCGGCATGTTGGGTGTCAAGTGTGTCGCACTGACAGTGTTCACCCGGCATGTTGGGTGTCAAGTGTGTCGCACTGACAGTGTTCATCCGGCATGTTGGGTGTCAAGTGTGTCACACTGACAGTGTTCGTCCGGCATGTTGGGTGTCAAGTGTGTCGCACTGACAGTGTTCACCCGGCATGTTGGGTGTCAAGTGTGTCGCACTGACAGTGTTCATCCGGCATGTTGGGTGTCAAGTGTATCGCACTGACAGTGTTCACCCGGCATGTTGGGTGTCAAGTGTGTCGCACTGACAGTGTTCACCCGGCATGTTGGGTGTCAAGTGTGTCGCACTGACAGTGTTCACCCGGCATGTTGGGTGTCAAGTGTGTCGCACTGACAGTGTTCACCCGGCATGTTGGGTGTCAAGTGTGTCACACTGACAGTGTTCACCCGGCATGTTGGGTGTCAAGTGTGTCACACTGACAGTGTTCACCCGGCATGTCGGGTGTCAAGTGTGTCACACTGACAGTGTTCACCCGGCATGTTGGGTGTCAAGTGTGTCACACTGACAGTGTTCACCCGGCATGTTGGGTGTCAAGTGTGTCACACTGACAGTGTTCACCCGGCATGTTGGGTGTCAAGTGTGTCACACTGACAGTGTTCACCCGGCATGTTGGGTGTCAAGTGTGTCACACTGACAGTGTTCACCCGGCATGTTGGGTGTCAAGTGTGTCACACTGACAGTGTTCACCCGGCATGTTGGGTGTCAAGTGTGTCACACTGACAGTGTTCACCCGGCATGTTGGGTGTCAAGTGTGTCACACTGACAGTGTTCACCCGGCATGTTGGGTGTCAAGTGTGTCACACTGACAGTGTTCACCCGGCATGTTGGGTGTCAAGTGTGTCACACTGACAGTGTTCACCCGGCATGTTGGGTGTCAAGTGTGTCACACTGACAGTGTTCACCCGGCATATTGGGTGTCAAGTGTGTCACACTGACAGTGTTCACCCGGCATGTTGGGTGTCAAGTGTGTCACACTGACAGTGTTCACCCGGCATGTTGGGTGTCAAGTGTGTCACACTGACAGTGTTCACCCGGCATGTTGGGTGTCAAGTGTGTCACACTGACAGTGTTCACCCGGCATGTTGGGTGTCAAGTGTGTCACACTGATAGTGTTCACCCGGCATGTTGGGTGTCAAGTGTGTCACACTGACAGTGTTCACCCGGCATGTTGGGTGTCAAGTGTGTCACACTGACAGTGTTCACCCGGCATGTTGGGTGTCAAGTGTGTCACACTGACAGTGTTAACCCGGCATGTTGGGTGTCAAGTGTGTCACACTGACAGTGTTCACCCGGCATGTTGGGTGTCAAGTGTGTCACACTGACAGTGTTCACCCGGCGTGTTGGGTGTCAAGTGTGTCACACTGACAGTGTTCACCCGGCATGTTGGGTGTCAAGTGTGTCACACTGACAGTGTTCACCCGGCATGTTGGGTGTCAAGTGTGTCACACTGACAGTGCTCATCCGGCATGTTGGGTGTCAAGTGTGTCACACTGACAGTGTTCACCCGGCATGTTGGGTGTCAAGTGTGTCACACTGACAGTGCTCAGCCGGCATGTTGGGTGTCAAGTGTGTCACACTGACAGTGCTCATCCGGCATGTTGGGTGTCAAGTGTGTCACACTGACAGTGTTCACCCGGCATGTTGGGTGTCAAGTGTGTCACACTGACAGTGTTCACCCGGCATGTTGGGTGTCAAGTGTGTCACACTGACAGTGTTCACCCGGCATGTTGGGTGTCAAGTGTGTCACACTGACAGTGCTCATCCGGCATGTTGGGTGTCAAGTGTGTCACACTGACAGTGTTCACCCGGCATGTTGGGTGTCAAGTGTGTCACACTGACAGAGTTCACCCTGCATGCTGGGTGTCAAGTGTGTCACACTGACAGTGTTCACCCGGCATGTTGGGTGTCAAGTGTGTCACACTGACAGTGTTTACCCGGCATGTTGGGTGTCAAGTGTGTCACACTGACAGTGTTCACCCGGCATGTTGGGTGTCAATTGTGTCACACTGACAGTGTTCACCCGGCATGTTGGGTGTCAAGTGTGTCACACTGACAGTGCTCATCCGGCATGTTGGGTGTCAAGTGTGTCACACTGACAGTGTTCACCCGGCATGTTGGGTGTCAAGTGTGTCACACTGACAGAGTTCACCCGGCATGCTGGGTTTCAAGTGTGTCACACTGACAGTGTTCACCCGGCATGTTGGGTGTCAAGTGTGTCACACTGACAGTGTTTACCCGGCATGTTGGGTGTCAAGTGTGTCACACTGACAGTGTTCACCCGGCATGTTGGGTGTCAAGTGTGTCACACTGACAGTGCTCATCCGACATGTTCGGTGTCAAGTGTGTCACACTGACAGTGTTCACCCTGCATGTTGGGTGTCAAGTGTGTCACACTGACAGTGTTCACCCGGCATGTTGGGTGTCAAGTGTGTCACACTGACAGTGTTCACCCGGCATGTTGGGTGTCAAGTGTGTCACACTGACAGTGTTCACCCGGCATGTTGGGTGTCAAGTGTGTCACACTGACAGTGTTCACCCGGCATGTTGGGTGTCAAGTGTGTCACACTGACAGTGTTCACCCGGCATGTTGGGTGTCAAGTGTGTCACACTGACAGTGTTCACCCGGCATGTTGGGTGTCAAGTGTGTCACACTGACAGTGTTCACCCGGCATGTTGGGTGTCAAGTGTGTCACACTGACAGTGCTCATCCGGCATGTTGGGTGTCAAGTGTGTCACACTGACAGTGTTCACCCGGCATGTTGGGTGTCAAGTGTGTCACACTGACAGAGTCCACCCGGCATGCTGGGTGTCAAGTGTGTCACACTGACAGTGTTCACCCGGCATGTTGGGTGTCAAGTGTGTCACACTGACAGTGTTTACCCGGCATGATGGGTGTCAAGTGTGTCACACTGACAGGGTTCACCCGGCATGTTGGGTGTCAAGTGTGTCACACTGACAGTGTTCACCCGGCATGTTGGGTGTCAAGTGTGTCACACTGACAGTGCTCATCCGGCATGTTGGGTGTCAAGTGTGTCACACTGACAGTGTTCACCCGGCATGTTGGGTGTCAAGTGTGTCACACTGACAGAGTTCACCCGGCATGCTGGGTGTCAAGTGTGTCACACTGACAGTGTTCACCCGGCATGTTGGGTGTCAAGTGTGTCACACTGACAGTGTTTACCCGGCATGTTGGGTGTCAAGTGTGTCACACTGACAGTGTTCACCCGGCATGTTGGGTGTCAAGTGTGTCACACTGACAGTGCTCATCCGACATGTTCGGTGTCAAGTGTGTCACACTGACAGTGTTCACCCTGCATGTTGGGTGTCAAGTGTGTCACACTGACAGTGTTCACCCGGCATGTTGGGTGTCAAGTGTGTCACACTGACAGTGTTCACCCGGCATGTTGGGTGTCAAGTGTGTCACACTGACAGTGTTCACCCGGCATGTTGGGTGTCAAGTGTGTCACACTGACAGTGTTCACCCGGCATGTTGGGTGTCAAGTGTGTCACACTGGCAGTGTTCACCCGGCATGTTGGGTGTCAAGTGTGTCACACTGGCAGTGTTCACCCGGCATGTTGGGTGTCAAGTGTGTCACACTGACAGTGTTCACCCGGCATGTTGGGTGTCAAGTGTGTCACACTGGCAGTGTTCACCCGGCATGTTGGGTGTCAAGTGTGTCACACTGGCAGTGTTCACCCGGCATGTTGGGTGTCAAGTGTGTCACACTGGCAGTGTTCACCCGGCATGTTGGGTGTCAAGTGTGTCACACTGACAGTGTTCACCCGGCATGTTGGGTGTCAAGTGTGTCACACTGGCAGTGTTCACCCGGCATGTTGGGTGTCAAGTGTGTCACACTGACAGTGTTCACCCGGCATGTTGGGTGTCAAGTGTGTCACACTGACAGTGTTCACCCGGCATGTTGGGTGTCAAGTGTGTCACACTGACAGTGTTCACCCGGCATGTTGGGTGTCAAGTGTGTCACACTGACAGTGTTCACCCGGCATGTTGGGTGTCAAGTGTGTTACACTGACAGTGTTCATCCGGCATGTTGGGTGTCAAGTGTGTCACACTGACAGTGTTCACCCGGCATGTTGGGTGTCAAGTGTGTCACACTGACAGTGTTCACCCGGCATGTTGGGTGTCAAGTGTGTCACACTGACAGTGTTCACCCGGCATGTTGGGTGTCAAGTGTGTCACACTGACAGTGTTCACCCGGCATGTTGGGTGTCAAGTGTGTCACACTGACAGTGTTCACCCGGCATGTTGGGTGTCAAGTGTGTCACACTGACAGTGTTCACCCGGCATTTTGGGTGTCAAGTGTGTCACACTGACAGTGTTCACCCGGCATGTTGGGTGTCAAGTGTGTCACACTGACAGTGTTCACCCGGCATGTTGGGTGTCAAGTGTGTCACACTGACAGTGTTCACCCGGCATGTTGGGTGTCAAGTGTGTCACACTGACAGTGTTCACCCGGCATGTTGGGTGTCAAGTGTGTCACACTGACAGTGTTCACCCGGCATGTTGGGTGTCAAGTGTGTCACACTGACAGTGTTCACCCGGCATGTTGGGTGTCAAGTGTGTCACACTGACAGTGTTCACCCGGCATGTTGGGTGTCAAGTGTGTCACACTGACAGTGTTCACCCGGCATGTTGGGTGTCAAGTGTTTCACAGTGACAGTGTTCACCCGGCATGTTGGGTGTCAAGTGTGTCACACTGACAGTGTTCACCCGGCATGTTGGGTGTCAAGTGTGTCACACTGACAGTGTTCACCCGGCATGTTGGGTGTCAAGTGTGTCACACTGACAGTGTTCACCCGGCATGTTGGGTGTCAAGTGTGTCACACTGACAGTGTTCACCCGGCATGTTGGGTGTCAAGTGTGTCACACTGACAGTGTTCACCCGGCATGTTGGGTGTCAAGTGTGTCACACTGACAGTGTTCACCCGGCATGTTGGGTGTCAAGTGTGTCACACTGACAGTGTTCACCCGGCATGTTGGGTGTCAAGTGTGTCACACTGACAGTGTTCACCCGGCATGTTGGGTGTCAAGTGTGTCACACTGACAGTGTTCACCCGGCATGTTGGGTGTCAAGTGTGTCACACTGACAGTGTTCACCCGGCATGTTGGGTGTCAAGTGTGTCACACTGACAGTGTTCACCCGGCATGTTGGGTGTCAACTGTGTCACACTGACAGTGTTCACCCGGCATGTTGGGTGTCAACTGTGTCACACTGACAGTGTTCACCCGGCATGTTGGGTGTCAAGTGTGTCACACTGACAGTGTTCACCCGGCATGTTGGGTGTCAAGTGTGTCACACTGACAGTGTTCACCCGGCATGTTGGGTGTCAAGTGTGTCGCACTGACAGTGTTCACCCGGCATGTTGGGTGTCAAGTGTGTCACACTGACAGTGTTCACCCGGCATGTTGGGTGTCAAGTGTGTCACACTGACAGTGTTCACCCGGCATGTTGGGTGTCAAGTGTGTCACACTGACAGTGTTCACCCGGCATGTTGGGTGTCAAGTGTGTCACACTGACAGTGTTCACCCGGCATGTTGGGTGTCAAGTGTGTCACACTGACAGTGTTCACCCGGCATGTTGGGTGTCAAGTGTGTCACACTGACAGTGTTCACCCGGCATGTTGGGTGACAAGTGTGTCACACTGACAGTGTTCACCCGGCATGTTGGGTGTCACGTGTGTCACACTGACAGTGTTCACCCGGCATGTTGGGTGTCAAGTGTGTCACACTGACAGTGTTCACCCGGCATGTTGGGTGTCAAGTGTGTCACACTGACAGTGTTCACCCGGCATGTTGGGTGTCAAGTGTGTCACACTGACAGTGTTCACCCGGCATATTGGGTGTCAAGTGTGTCACACTGACAGTGTTCACCCGGCATGTTGGGTGTCAAGTGTGTCACACTGACAGTGTTCACCCGGCATGTTGGGTGTCAAGTGTGTCACACTGACAGTGTTCACCCGGCATGTTGGGTGTCAAGTGTGTCACACTGACAGTGTTCACCCGGCATGTTGGGTGTCAAGTG
Organism: Cherax quadricarinatus; assembly: GCF_038502225.1. Classification (NCBI taxonomy): domain Eukaryota; kingdom Metazoa; phylum Arthropoda; class Malacostraca; order Decapoda; family Parastacidae; genus Cherax; species Cherax quadricarinatus. The sequence continues at coordinate 32,193,042 of NC_091300.1, read as the reverse complement.
TGTCACACTGACAGTGTTCACCCGGCATGTTGGGTGTCAAGTGTGTCACACTGACAGTGTTCACCCGGCATGTTGGGTGTCAAGTGTGTCACACTGACAGTGTTCACCCTGCATGTTGGGTGTCAAGTGTGTCACACTGACAGTGTTCACCCGGCATGTTGGGTGTCAAGTGTGTCACACTGACAGTGTTTACCCGGCATGTTGGGTGTCAAGTGTGTCACACTGACAGTGTTTACCCGGCATGTTGGGTGTCAAGTGTGTCACACTGACAGTGTTTACCCGGCATGTTGGTTGTCAAGTGTGTCACACTGACAGTGTTTACCTCGCCAGTGTCCCAACAAAACACTGTACTTGAGATGTAATATTAGCTACTAGTACTGCTACTACTAGTACTACTACTACTACTTCTATTACTACTACTACTACTTCTATTACTACTACTACTTCTATTACTAATAGTACTTCTGTTACTACTACTACTACTGCTGCTTCTACGACTACTACTACTTCTATTTCTACTACTGTTTCTGCTACTACACTACTACTACTGTTACTACTACTTCTACTACTGTTACTTCTTTTACTACTACTACTACTACTGCTAGTAATGATAATAATAAAATTAATAAACAATAATATTTACAAGTTTAATGCTGTTGTAAGAAATCTGAATCACTGGTGATCAACGCCGCGGGATTATTATTATAATCAAGGGGAAGCGTTAAACCCGGAGGATTATACAGCGCCGGGGGAGGGGGGATGTGGAAGGCATTCAGGCTTAATTCGGGGAACGCCACTGGAGCGTTGTTCCCTGCAACCTTCTCCAGGTATACAGTGTATAATATTATGTGCCACAGTATGATTTAGTCTCCTTCCACTCGTTCCCGTCACTGACATCTCCACACAAAATGAACTGTCATATTTATCGTTATTATATTTAAGAGGAAGCGGTAAACCCACTGGGGCCATACAGGGAGGCGCTCGGGTTAGATTCAAGGGGAGGGAGGATATGTCACACTCCTTGGATGAAGAGCTCCTCCGAAGAGAGGTTAGTTGTTAGTTACTAGGCTGAACTCGGCCATTAAGTTAGTTCTTAACATACCGGAAAGGTAGCCAAACCAAGGCAAAAATGGTTGTCTTATAAATTGTTAGATCCTGGAGAACGTTAATCACAAATACTTTTATATAAATTGTTAGATCTTAGATGATATTACGTTTTGAACGTTCTAATAGATACTGTCCATCTATTTAGGAACACTCTTGTTAAGTACGATTTCTACTTAAATGACAAAACTGGAGATGCTCTTGAATTAAGCAAGTCATGGATTTCAGCATCTGCTCCATCAGTAGTCCTAGAAAATTTGAGACGAGAATTTGCTTAATGAAAATCATCTCAGCGAAAGTAACACGGCTGACGTACCTGAGGAACGATTTTCACCAGAGTAACACCCAACTCTGCATTGAGTGGTGAGTTTTCAGATCATGGAATCAATTTTCCTCCAACACGGTTAAGAAGAGTGGGCATTCCTCTTCAACTATATCTAATGGTTATATTCATAGCCATCATTTTTAAAGGAGTGGATCAGTAAGCCAGCGGAAGGCCTTGGTCAGATGACCAAAAGCTCCAGCTGCTGGTCATCATATGACTAAGATCCGCGTCAAGAAACACTTGTCCTGTTTCCCGACAAACCTTACTTAACCTAACATATCCTCTTAACTCCCATAAACATCTATGTGGAATTCTGTCACACACGGTTTGCAGCAAATTTCGCACTTCGGCTGCGTTAGGTAGTCTTTCATAAAAAAGTACCCAGTTATAACACCACAACGGAATGAAAATATGAAGGCGATAAAAAAGTTCTCCCACACGAACAGAAAACGAGAACACACTGAGCGCATTAGACATAATTATGCGAGACCCATGTGACAGTCTTTATTACAGCGAAAAGATAACGGGCAGGCCTCTTACAGAGGTCTCACATATCTTGCACGATGAATAAAATGGTTCAAAAGATACAGATGTTCTTGTAATTCTCCACTTTTTTTGTATGCTTGATACGCATGACCCTCAAGAAATCTGGTTGTGAAAGTCTGCAAATAACACCATTATTATTTACGCGCTAGAATGAAAAACTGGCTCTTTCTGTTCATTTTCTTACTGGATCAGATGGTATCAGTGAGTGACGGTAAAGATTCAGCACTCAAGGTGCAACCAGAAAAGTACTCGCAGATCTTTTGGTGTCAACTGCTACCTAGTCCAGAAGTTTAGGACCTAACAGAAGAATATCAGGTTCAAGTCCTCAAACCAGTCTACCTTCTGATACCGACAAGCTCCTCCGCTGGTTCAGAAAAATACGTATGCAAACACTAGGACATATTTATTAGAAAACGTTTCGGTCCTGGGACCTTGATCACTTCTAACACAGAAGTTAAAAAGGCAATAGATATATGCGGAGAGTGAGGTGTGACGCATAGTGACCTGAAGAATGCTATCATATTGGG
>NC_091300.1:32183040-32185540 GCF_038502225.1 Cherax quadricarinatus | reverse complement strand
ATCTTATTTAGAAATTTAAACACCAACTTAGTTACATTGATTAGTTTGGGTAAAGAGGAATACCTCTTTATATCAATGGCTAATGAAGGACAAACTATTGGAGTGGTGGTCACACTAATTTCAAGAGGAGCAATATACGCCTTTTGTACAGGCCAATTAGCTTTATTTACCAACCAGCTCGGTCCTTTAAACCATGATACAGCATTTACAAATTTAGCATAAGGTAAACCTCGAGACAAGAAATCAGCTGGATTCTCCTCACCAGGTATATGATTAAAGGTTAACATATGCTGACCCAAACTATTATACTTCTCTTGCATCTGATTAATTTCAGTGACTCTGTTTTGTACGTACACAATTTTACTGTTTTCATTACGAATCCATTGTAAGGATACCTCATTATCAGACCAAATTACAGTGTCGCTAATATTTATCTCCTGCAACTTATTTCTTATATAATTAGCTAATTTGACACCTACATAAATGGCTGTTAATTCCAACTGAGACAAGGTACGTGATTTAATTGGAGACACTTTAGCCTTAGACATAACAAGAGAAATAACACTATTACATTGAAGGTAAGCAACTGCTCCATATGCCAATTTTGAAGCATCACAAAAAATGTGGAGTACATTTTTCCTATTTGGATTGGCCACCTGGCATGGGAACTCCAACATTGGAATTTTTTCATAATCACCAATTAATTCATCCCACCTGTTAATGAATTCCTCAGGTAGAATTTCATCCCAAGCACATTTAAGTTTCCATGCTTCCTGTATTAATAATTTCCCTCTTATAGTAAGGGATGACACTAAACCTAGTGGATCAAAACATTTGGAAACTTCAGCAAGCAAAACTCTCTTAGTTAATTTATTGGGCATACTGTAATTATTAGGTTTTAACATTAACAAATCTCTCTCAGTATCCCAAGTTAATCCCAATACATTACTACATTTTGGTACTTCATCTCCAGGGAAATCTTTACTTATTTTGTCCTTTAATTTGGACTAATTACTATTCCATTCCCTCAGAGGCATATTTGCACTTTGCATTATTTTATTAGCCTCTCTATAAGTCATTAACAGCTCCTCTTCAGTTGATGTCACACCCAGGAAATTGTCCACATAAAATTGTTTGCTCATTACTTTACTCAGTGGACTTCCCGAACGTTTAAGGTGTGCATTTATCGTTGCTTGAAGTAAGAACGGACTGGATGTAGCACCAAATAATACGCTCTTAAAGCGAAAGGTTTTCAGAGGGCTAAGTGGGTCACTAGGATTCTCAGGCCATAAGAAGTGGGTACAATTCCGGTCAGCCTCTTGTAAACCCACTCTTAGGAAAGCTTTACTTATGTCAGCCGTAAAGGCATAATGCTTCACCCTCAAATTTAATAAGATATCTCCTAATTTCTCCGTCAACGACAGATTTGTCATCAAACAGTCATTTAAACTAGGTACATTTTTGTTACTCCTGGCACTACAATTAAACACAGTTCTCAGAGGAGTGGTCTTAGAATCCTTCTTCACTCCGTGATGTGGCAAATAGTGACCATAAATTTTGGCTTGCTCAGGAGGTACCTCTTCTATAAATTTATTAATTAACTGCTCAGCAATTATATCATTATAGGCAGTTAACAATTCTGGTGTCTTACTCAGTTCGCGGAGCTGAGCCTTTAATTGTTCATATGCCATTCTGTAATTAGTGGGCAATTCTGGATGGTTCAGTCTCCACGGAAGTCGCACCCAGTATTGTCCAGATTCAAATTTTACATCTCTCAGGTATTGTTCCTGAGTAAAAGAATCGTCTGGACTTTCTTCATTTACATTTATTCCAGTGCTGTCTAATTCCCACAATTTATGCACTGGCTCAACACCATCCTCTATAGAAGAATTATACTGGGGTACGATTTCATGAGTAAGACGCACAGTTATGGTATTGGTAGTTTCCTCTAGTCATGCATTAATATTACGAGGAATCCTACCATACATTACATGGCCTCCTGCAGTCTTCAAAAGGGTGACATCACATTCCTTTACCATACCCTTTACAAAGGAGGCATAATAGTCACTACCTATCAAAATATTTATTGGGCCTACAGAATCATCACTTACACCAGAAGGTGCTAAATTTACATTATGTGAGAGTCTTTCTGTAGCTTTACTAAGCCCTACTGTAGATATTTTCTCTGGAAGTCTATCTACAATTACTTCATTAACACGTTTTTTCTCATTGCCCAACCTGACAGTTACATAAACAGTGTCATACAATTGAGCACTTTTATCCGAGAGAATACCAGATAATTTTAAAGTTGTGGGATCTCCCATCTGTACTTTCATATCATCAAGACATTTGCGTTTTATGAAAGTACGCTGGGATCCCTGGTCCAATAATGCAGTAACATTTTTTGATTTATGCCTTTTATCATCAATTTTTACCTGTAACACAGGTAAGGCTACTTCAGCAAAACCATCATTATTAACATTAGCAGCAATTTTTACAT
>NC_091300.1:32133040-32178040 GCF_038502225.1 Cherax quadricarinatus | reverse complement strand
GAAATGACCGTGAAGTATGTGAGGAACTCAACAAGAGATTCAAAGAAGTGTTCACAGAGGAGACAGAAGGGGCTCCAGAAAGACGGAGAGGTGGGGCACACCACCATGTGCTGGACACAGTGCACACAACCGAGGAAGAAGTGAAGAGGCTTCTGAGTGAGCTAGATACCTCAAAGGCAATGGGGCCAGATAACATCTCCCCATGGGTATTGAGAGAGGGAGCAGAGGCGCTATGTGTACCCCTAACAACAATATTCAATACATCTATCGAAACAGGGAGATTGCCTGAGGCATGGAAGACAGCAAATGTAGTCCCAATCTTTAAAAAAGGAGACAGACATGAAGCATTAAACTACAGACCAGTGTCACTGACATGTATAGTATGCAAAATCATGGAGAAGATTATCAGGAGAAGAGTGGTGGAACACCTAGAAAGGAATGATCTCATCAACAGCAGCCAACATGGTTTCAGGGACGGGAAATCCTGTGTCACAAACCTACTGGAGTTCTATGACATGGTGACAGCAGTAAGACAAGAGAGAGAGGGATGGGTGGATTGCATATTCTTGAACTGCAAGAAGGCGTTTGACACAGTTCCACACAAGAGATTGGTGCAAAAACTGGAGGACCAAGCAGGGATAACAGGGAAGGCACTACAATGGATCAGCGAATGCTTGTCAGGAAGACAGCAGCGAGTCATGGTACGTGGCGAAGTGTCAGAGTGGGCACGTGTGACCAGTGGGGTCCCACAGGGGTCAGTCCTAGGACCAGTGCTGTTTCTGGTATTTGTGAACGACATGACGGAAGGAATAGACTCTGAGGTGTCCCTGTTTGCAGATGACGTGAAGTTGATGAGAAGAATTCACTCGATCGAAGACCAGGCAGAACTACAAAGGGATCTGGACAGGCTGCAGACCTGGTCCAGCAATTGGCTCCTGGAGTTCAATCCCACCAAGTGCAAAGTCATGAAGATTGGGGAAGGGCAAAGAAGACCGCAGACGGAGTACAGTCTAGGGGGGCAGAGACTACAAACCTCACTCAAGGAAAAAGATCTTGGGGTGAGTATAACACCAGGCACATCTCCTGAAGCGCACATCAACCAAATAACTGCTGCAGCACATGGGCGCCTAGCAAACCTCAGAACAGCATTCCGACATCTTAATAAGGAATCGTTCAGGACCCTGTACACCGTGTACGTTAGGCCCATATTGGAGTATGCGGCACCAGTTTGGAACCCATACCTAGCCAAGCACGTAAAGAAACTAGAGAAAGTGCAAAGGTTTGCAACAATACTAGTCCCAGAGCTAAGAGGTATGTCCTACGAGGAGAGGTTAAGGGAAATCAACCTGACAACACTGGAGGACAGGAGAGATAGGGGGGACATGATAACGACATACAAAATACTGAGAGGAATTGACAAGGTGGACAAAGACAGGATGTTCCAGAGATTGGACACAGTAACAAGGGGACACAGTTGGAAGTTGAAGACACAGATGAATCACAGGGATGTTAGGAAGTATTTCTTCAGCCACAGAGTAGTCAGTAAGTTTTCACAGACTTGACACGATGTTCGTTGTTGACAGGAAGACTGGAAGTGACTAAACACGAGTAGGAAGTGACTCCCACCCACAGGAAGTGACTCCCACACGTAGTAAGTGACTTTCACACGCAGGAAGTGATTTATACACAGGAAGTGACTCCCACGCGCAGGAAGTGACTTCCACACGTAGGAAGTGACTCGCACACACAGGAAGTGACTCTCACACGCAGGAAGTGACTCCCTCCCATAGGAAGCGACTACCACACGCAGGAAGTGACTCCCACACACAGAAAGTGACTGACATGCAGGAAGTGACTGACATGCAGGAAGTGATTCCCACACTCACCCGCCAATAAGGAGAAGAGTGCAACGGACAAGTGAAGTAGCATCAGCAACACTCACAGCAAGGGACATGCTTGAGCTTTCTCAGTACTCGGGCTTAATGACCAAAGCTGGGGTGTGGCTCTAAAAGGATCCTGTAGTGCTTGCTGCCTTTGCACCTCCTGACATAGTCTGCTGCTATGCAGATACTACTCCCTTCGAGCCCAGTGTGGGTGGGTTTGTGGCACCCTAGCTACTCCCTCCAAGCCCCGTGGGGTCAAGGATTGGGGCTAGGCCTGGGGACAGCTGGTCCCAGAAGACGAGGAGGTACTTATACCTCCTCCCATGGCAGAAATTGGTCTGAGACACTCCCATGAAAGGAAGCCAAGGCCGGGCTACCTCATGGAACAGGTCTGGGCCGGGCAATTATACTGGCGAATCTTCTAGCTACCTACTTACCCGCCAATAACTGACCTCCAATTGAGGATATAAGCGGAAGAAAACAACAACATATATTCCAGCAGGATTGCTGGTCTTTTCAGTCTCATAATGATGTATGATGACAGGCACAGAAGAGTGGACGAGAGGCTCCAACTACGGTCCGTAAATTGAGAGTCCGACGCTCTGTCGTCTAGGCTAACCCGGGCCGCTAATTATTTTCCCGTCTGTTATGACAGTTTGTTATACCTGTACTGTTGCCCTTCTATCTCCCAGAGGAAGAAAGAATGATCGGGAGGGGAGGAGTACTGAGTATTGGAAGCAATTATTTTACCTGAGGGTTAGAATCCTTTCCCCGTAACCATGTATATCCATGTAGTCATGCGTTTTCATGTAGCCATGTATACCCACGTAGCCATGTGTATCCATGATGCCATGCATATCCCTGTAGTCATGAGTATCCCAGTAGCCATGTGTATCTATTTAGCTATGTGTATCCTTTGTAGCCATGTGTATCCCTGCAGCCACATGTATCCCTGTAGCCATGTATATTCTTGTAACCATCTATATCTCTGTAGCCATATATATCCCTTGTATATGCTTGTAACTAGCATTTTTGAATATCAAAATGGTATACAATACCGACAGGTTGGTAGGTAGGACACATAGGCAACAGTTAGGCAACTTTACTCCGAAACGTTTCGCCTACACAGTAGGCTTCTTCAGTCGAGTATAGGAAGTAGGTAGGAGCAGTAGAGATGTGAAGATGATGTAATCAGTCCATCAACCTGGAAGTCGTAGATTTGAGGTTGTCAGTCCTTCAGAGAATGGAACAGAACTCTTCTCCAGGCTGAGGGACTGACAACCTCAAATCTACGACTTCCAGGTTGATGGACTGATTACATCGTCTTCACATCTCTACTGCTCCTGCCTACTTCCTGTATTCGACTGAAGAAGCCTACTGTGTAGGCGAAACGTGTCTTACCTACCACTAACATTTTTGTTGCAGTCCATGACATGTAAAGTTATGGGGGAAGGATTGTAACTTACTTCCTTTGGGTAACTGGAAAGTAAGCATTACAACAATAAAAAAATTAACAAAACATAAGACAATACTGATAACTACCTAACGTAAATAGCAATTAGTAAGATTTACCCGTCTTCTTATATGTTCATGAGACCGAAAGAAAAACCCACATTCTTGCCAGTGTCCATTGAACTTAAAAGGATTTCTTTGTGTAAATGTATTTATATATATATATATATATATATATATATATATATATATATATATATATATATATATATATATATATATATATATATATATATATATATATATATATATATATATATATATATTAAGTACCACCTCTATAGCTGGAATACCCTCATCCTCAGAGAAGACAATAAACGTACAGAGAAAACTCAAGGTTCTCCCAGAGCTGTTTAAATATTTTCTCTCCTATTGTGAACAATGGATGCAGTATCAAAGATGATTTTCTCCAGCTCCTCCGAGCGACGTGAGTATGCAGGCATTTCCCCTCTGGATGGCGAACTGGAACATGAAAGTGGGATGAGTCTGGAGGAAACGTGTGGCATATGATCCCAAGTCTCTGATCCCACTGGGACAAATTGATACTGTTGGCTAATGTCCCTGTACTTGCTGATCTTGTACTCCTCCCTGTGATCAGCAGCTCCTCCCTGTCGCCCCACACTGTGATGGATATAGGTGTCAGCCAGTGTGGACACACAGGTATAGTCCCATGCTAAGAGCTTGCCATTCTTCCAAGAATAGATGGTGATCCCGTTGGGGCGGTTTGCTGGGTTGTGGGTATTGTTTGCTGCAAGTGATCGTGGCTCCCTCTCGGCAGGGCATCCAGCTGTAGCAAGGGTTCTCTTAATGATGTCGTTGACCTCATTGTGTCTTGCATGCCAGCCCTTGGTTTTGGAACAGTTAAGACCATGTAGACCGTATTGGTCTGCTTGCACTTCGCCGCAAATACACATATATTCTGTGTGAATTGGGGAAGCAAGGCGCAGAGCCACTGCAATAAGGAGGGTCTTAGGGTCGAGTCGCGTTCCCATTGCCGATATGGGAACTGTTTGGAGGAAGTCCCCGGAGTGAGGTGCACTCACAGCCTGGAGACGGGCAATCTCCCTATCTGATGTTGCAGCCCTGAGCATGTTGGCAAGCACCTTTTCAGCAATTGGGCTATCCCAGCTTGACTGTTTGTGAGCCAGTGCTGCACTAGGGTTTGGTGCTGGAGCAGCAAGAGTCTCCCATTCGGTGATGGCACTGACATAGCTAGGGTCTTCTATTCCTGCTGAGTCACTGAGGGTGTCAGGAAGAATTTGTCTTATCAACTCGTTTGATGCAATGGAAGAGGATAGGAAAGCTGGTAGAGCAATCTGGGAGGATCTGCGTACTCCTAGCCCTCCAAGCCTGACCGGAAGTGAGGCTTGCAACCACTGTCCATCGTCAAGGGAAAGATTCAATACACTCTCTAGCATGGCCTTCAGGAGAGAGTCATATTCCTTGAGTTTTGGACTGCTGAAGGCTGGGGAGCATCTCAGAAAATAGGTAAGTTTTGGGGTTGACAGGCACCTGGTGAGTAGGTAGAAGGCATCGTGTGTGTCAATGTCTTTCATCCTGCTTTCCATCGTCCGGAGGTCTGAGACTTTTTTTCCTAGGATCAGATCGATGGCATTGGACCCAAGAGGAGCACCGAGGAGAGTGCTATTGGCTGGATCAATGGCTCGTGCTCCTGGTAAAATGGTACTAATATTCTGGATCAACTGTTGATTGGTAGAAACTATTTCACATTTGGTGGGGTTTAAAGAAAGGCCCAGGCTTTCTCCCATGTCTTTAATTTTACTGATGTCCTCCAGGAGAGATTCTGTTGTGCCAGCTAGGGTACCGTCGTCCACCAGATATATATATATATATATATATATATATATATATATATATATATATATATATATATATATATATATATATATATATATATATATATATATATATATATATATATATATATATATATATATATATATATATATATATATATACAGTCTGACCTCATTGAAAATGGATGCAGATTTTCTGACCACCGTGTTAGGTATATTGGTGGAGGGGCGGGGTAGCCTCTCGACTGGGACTTCCCTCCATCAATTCTCCGCACTTTTGCACTACTTTTGGCCGTCTTTTTCGAACTCTTCGGATGAGTGGACTTGAGATAATGAGAGCTGTGTTGCAAGTGGAACTGAAGAGACAGTGGACGTTCAGTGAAAACTGGAGTGAGAATACAAATTGTTCACACGGATGAACTACGCTGTTTACTTGCATTAGTTTCTGAAATTACTGTTCAACCTGGTTTAATGGTTATACCCTTGCTTGTGGTCACAGGCGTCTGGGCATCACTTGTCAGGTGAATAGCCCAGAGAAACGATAAAAATATGATTGATTAAAAAAAAAGTACCTGAAATAAAAGTTCCACTACATATAACAAAAGTCCCTGAGCTATTATTAATCGCATCATGAGTATTAATCGCCCAGATATGAACGTTTTCTGGTAACTTAATCACCTCGTTACCAGACGTACAACGTTTTTTTTATTATCTTGTTCGTGGTTAAATATATATATATATTTTATAAGCGAATATACTTAATTCTAACTTACCTTAATCTCCCATAACTTAACAAAGAAAATATTATTTATCAGTTGTGTACCTGGTAAGGAAAAAAAATAGGTAAGAGAGAGTAAGGACAAGTTAGTTGGGTTTAAGAAGCGCCTCATGGCTGCCAAGTGTCATTACCTCCACCTTCCTCAGGGAAGGTTTTTGTCTATTACAAACAACACATCCGGCCGCCAACCTTCATCCCTTCACGGTATCGAAACCTCACTTGGAAATTGGTGTCTTTTTTTTTTATTCCTGCACAATGTTAACTTTTTCATCAGAGCTTTTACACACTCGAGGGTACTGTCACTATTTCCTGTGTTTTTACCGCTGGAAACACAAGTATCAACAGAGATCAGGAAGTCTTTCAGAACGGTAAAAAGGTTAGCTCGTGTCTTTGTTGTTCTTGTGAACGAGGAACCGGCAACAAAAAACGTAATGAGAAAAATGTAAATAAAAAAAATAAATAAGCCATCAGAAGAGTTTGTCATAGTGAGCATCAGCACTGATGCTCTCAGCACTGATACTCTCAGCACTGATGCTCTCAGCACTGATGCTCTCAGCACTGATGCTCTCAGCACTGATGCTCTCAGCACTGATGCTCTCAGCACTGATGCTCTCAGCACTGATGCTCTCAGCACTGATGCTCTCAGCACTGATGCTCTTAGCACTGATGCTCTCAGCACTGATGCTCTCAGCACTGATGCTCTCAGCACTGATGCTCTCAGCACTGATGCTCTCAGCACTGATGCTCTCAGCACTGATGCTCTCTCAGCACTGATGCTCTCAGCACTGATGCTCTCAGCACTGATGCTCTCAGCACTGATGCTCTCAACACTGATGCTCTCAGCAGTGGTGCTCTCAGCAGTGATGCTCTCAGCACTGATGCTCTCTCAGCACTGATGCACTGATGCTCTCAGCACTGATGCTCTCAGCACTGATGCTCTCAGCACTGATGCTCTCAGCACTGATGCTCTCTCAGCACTGATGCTCTCAGCACTGATGCTCTCAGCACTGATGCTCTCAGCACTGATGCTCTCAGCACTGAGCACTGATGCTCTCTCAGCACTGATGCTCTCAGCACTGATGCTCTCAGCACTGATGCTGTCAGCACTGATGCTCTCAGCACTGATGCAGCTGATGCTCTCAGCACTGATGCTCTCAGCACTGATACTCTCAGCACTGATGCTCTTAGCACTGATGCTCTCAGCACTGATGCTCTCAGCACTGATGCTCTCAGCACTGATGCTGCACTGATGCTCTCAGCACTGATGCTCTCAGCACTGATGCACTGATGCTCTTAGCACTGATGCTCTCAGCACTGATGCTCTCACTGATGCTCTCAGCACTGATGCTCTCAGCACTGATGCTCTCAGCACTGATACTCTCAGCACTGATGCTCTCAGCACTGATGCTCTCAGCACTGATGCTCTCAGCACTGATGCTCTCAGCACTGATACTCTCAGCACTGATGCTCTCAGCACTGATACTCTCAGCACTGATGCTCTCAGCACTGATGCTCTCAGCACTGATGCTCTCAGCACTGATGCTCTCAGCACTGATGCTCTCAGCACTGATGCTCTCAGCACTGATGCACTGATGCTCTCAGCACTGATGCTCTCAGCACTGATGCTCTCAGCACTGATGCTCTCAGCACTGATGACTGATGCTCTCAGCACTGATGCTCTCAGCACTGATGCTCTCAGCACTGATGCTCTCAGCACTGATACTCTCAGCACTGATGCTCTCAGCACTGATGCTCTCAGCACTGATACTCTCAGCACTGATGCTCTCAGCACTGATGCTCTCAGCACTGATGCTCTCAGCACTGATCCTCTCAGCTCTCAGCACTGATGCTCTCAGCACTGATGCTCTCAGCACTGATGCTCTCAGCACTGATGCTCTCAGCACTGATGCTCTCAGCACTGATGCTCTCAGCACTGATGCTCTCAGCACTGATGCTCTCAGCACTGATGCTCTCAGCACTGATGCTCTCAGCACTGATGCTCTCAGCACTGATGCTCTCAGCACTGATGCTCTCAGCACTGATGCTCTCAGCACTGATACTCTCAGCACTGATGCTCTCAGCACTGATGCTCTCAGCACTGATGCTCTCAGCACTGATGCTCTCAGCACTGATGCTCTCATGCTCTCAGCACTGATGCTCTCAGCACTGATGCTCTCAGCACTTATGCTCTCAGCACTGATGCTCTCAGCTCTCTCAGCACTGATGCTCTCAGCACTGATACTCTCAGCACTGATACTCTCAGCACTGATGCTCTCAGCACTGATGCTCTCAGCACTGATGCACTGATGCTCAGCACTGATGCTCTCAGCACTGATGCTCTCAGCACTGATGCTCTCAGCACTGATACTCTCAGCACTGATACTCTCATCACTGATGCTCTCAGCACTGATCCTCTCAGCACTGATGCTCTCACTGATGCTCTCAGCACTGATGCTCTCAGCACTGATGCTCTCAGCACTGATGCTCTCAGCACTGATGCTCTCAGCACTGATGACTCTCAGCACTGATGCTCACAGCACTGATACTCTCAGCACTGATGCTCTCAGCACTGATGCTCTCAGCACTGATGCTCTCAGCACTGATGACTCTCAGCACTGCACTGATACTCTCAGCACTGATGCTCTCAGCACTGATACTTTCAGCACTGATACTCTCATCACTGATGCTCTCAGCACTGATACTCTCATCACTGATGCTCTCAGCACTGATACTCTCAGCACTGATACTCTCAGCACTGATGCTCTCAGCACTGATAGTCTCACCACTGATACTCTCAGCACTGATGCTCTCAACACTGATGCTCTCAGCACTGATGCTCTCAGCACTGATGCTCTCAGCACTGATACTCTCAGCACTGATGCTCTCAGCACTGATGCTCTCAGCACTGATACTCTCAGCTCTCAGCACTGATACTCTGATACTCTCATCACTGATGCTCTCAGCACTGATACTCTCAGCAGCACTGATGCTCTCAGCACTGATACTCTCAGCACTGATGCTCTCAGCACTGATGCTCTCAGCACTGATACTCTCAGCACTGATACTTTCAGCACTGATATCCTCAGCACTGCTCTCAGCACTGATGCTCTCAGCACTCTCAGCACTGATGCTCTCAGCACTGATGCTCTTAGCACTGATATTCTCAGCACTGATGCTCTCAGCACTGATACTCTCAGCACTGATGCTCTCAGCACTGATGCTCTCAGCAGTGATGCTCTCAGCACTGACTGATGATGCTCTCAGCACTGATGCTATCAGCACTGATGCTCTCAGCACTGATGCTCTCAGCACTGATACTTTCAGCACTCTCAGCACTGATGCTCTCAGCACTGATGCTCTCAGCACTGATGCTCTCAGCACTGATGCTCTCAGCACTGATGCTCTCAGCACTGATGCTCTCTCAGCACTGATGCTCTCAGCACTGATGCTCTCAGCACTGACACTGCACTCTCTCAGCACTGATACTCTTATCACTGATGCTCTCAGCACTGATACTCTCAGCACTGATACTCTCAGCACTGATGCTCTCAGCACTGATGCTCTCAGCACTGATGCTCTCAGCACTGATGCTCTCAGCACTGATACTCTCAGCACTGATGCTCTCAGCACTGATGCTCTCAGCACTGATGCTCTCAGCACTGATGCTCTCAGCACTGATGCTCTCAGCACTGATACTCTCAGCACTGATGCTCTCAGCACTGATACTCTCAGCACTGATACTCTCAGCACTGATACTCTCAGCACTGATGGTCTCAGAACTGATGCTCTCAGCACTGATACTCTTAGCACTGATGCTCTCAGCACTGATACTCTCAGCACTGATACTCTCAGCACTTATGCTCACAGCACTGATGCTCTCAGCACTGATACTCTCAGCACTGATGCTCTCAGCACTGATACTCTCAGCACTGATACTCTTAGCACTGATGCTCTCAGCACTGATGCTCTCAGCACCGATACTCTCAGCACTGATGCTCTCAGCACTGATACTCTCAGCACTGATGCTCTCAGCACTGATGCTCTCAGCACTGATGCTCTCAGCACTGATGCTCTCAGCACTGATGCTCTCAGCACTGATGCTCTCAGCACTGATGCTCTCAGCACTGATGCTCTCAGCACTGATGCTCTCAGCACTGATGCTCTCAGCACTGATGCTCTCAGCACTGATGCTCTCAGCACTGATGCTCTCAGCACTGATACTCTCAGCACTGATGCTCTCAGCACTGATGCTCTCAGTAATGATGCTCTCAGCACTGATGCTCTCAGCACTGATGCTCTCAGCACTGATACTCTCAGCACTGATACTTTCAGCACTGATGCTCTCAGCACTGATACTCTCAGCACTGATGCTCTCAGCACTGATGCTCTCAGCACTGATACTCTCAGCACTGATGCTCTCAGCACTGATGCTCTCAGCACTGATGCTCTCAGCACTGATGCTCTCAGCACTGATGCTCTCAGCACTGTTGCTCTCAGCACTGATACTCTCAGCACTGATGCTCTCAGCACTGATGCTCTCAGCACTGATGCTCTCAGCACTGATGCTCTCAGCACTGATACTCTCAGCACTGATACTCTCAGCACTGATGCTCTCAGCACTGATACTCTCAGCATTGATGCTCTCAGCACTGATGCTGTCAGCACTGATGCTGTCAGCACTGATGCTGTCAGCACTGATGCTCTCAGCACTGATACTCTCAGCACTGATGCTCTCAGCACTGATACTCTCAGCACTGATGCTCTCAGCACTGATACTCTCAGCACTGATGCTCTCAGCACTGATGCTCTCAGCACTGATGCTCTCAGCACTGATGCTCTCAGCACTGATGCTCTCAGCACTGATGCTCTCAGCACTGATGCTCTCAGCACTGATGCTCTCAGCATTGATGCTCTCAGCACTGATGCTGTCAGCACTGATGCTCTCAGCACTGATGCTCTCAGCACTGATACTCTCGGCACTGTTGCTCTCAGCACTTATACTCTCAGCACTGATGCTCTCAGCACTGATGCTCTCAGCACTGATACTCTCAGCACTGATGTTCTCAGCATTGATGCTCTCAGCACTGATACTCTCAGCACTGATGCTCTCAGCACTGATGCTCTCAGCACTGATGCTCTCAGCACTGATACTCTGAGCACTGATGCTCTCAGCACTGATGCTCTCAGCACTGATGCTCTCAGCACTGATGCTCTCAGCACTGATGCTCTCAGCACTGATGCTCTCAGCACTGATACTCTCAACACTGGTGCTCTCAGCACTGATGCTCTCAGCACTGATGCTCTCAGCACTGATGCTCTCAGCACTGATACTCTCAGCACTGATACTCTCAGCACTGATGCTCTCAGCACTGATACTCTCAGCATTGATGCTCTCGGCACTGATGTTCTCAGCACTGATGCTGTCAGCACTGATGCTCTCAGCACTGATGCTCTCAGCACTGATGCTCTCAGCACTGATGCTCTCAGCACTGATACTCTCAGCACTGATTCTCTCAGCACTGATGCTCTCAGCACTGATTCTCTCAGCACTGATGCTCTCAGCACTGATGCTCTCAGCACTGATACTCTCAGCACTGATGCTCTCAGCACTGATGCTCTCAGCACTGATGCTCTCAGCACTGATGCTCTCAGCACTGATGCTCTCAGCACTGATACTCTCAGCACTGATGCTCTCAGCACTGATACTCTCAGCACTGATGCTCTCAGCACTGATACTCTCAGCACTGATGCTCTCAGCACTGATACTCTCAGCACTGATGCTCTCAGCACTGATACTCTCAGCACTGATACTCTCAGCACTGATGCTCTCAGCACTGATGCTCTCAGCACTGATGCTCTCAGCACTGATACTCTCAGCACTGATGCTCTCAGCACTGATACTCTCAGCACTGATGCTCTCAGCACTGATGCTCTCAGCACTGATGCTCTCAGCACTGATGCTCTCAGCATTGATACTCTCAGCACTGATGCTCTCAGCACTGATGCTCTCAGCACTGATACTCTCAGCACTGATCTTCTCAGCACTGATGCTCTCAGCACTGATGCTCTCAGCACTGATACTCTCAGCACTGATGCTCTCAGCACTGATACTCTCAGCACTGATGCTCTCAGCACTGATGCTCTCAGCACTGATGCTCTCAGCACTGATGCTCTCAGCATTGATACTCTCAGCACTGATGCTCTCAGCACTGATACTCTCAGCACTGATGCTCTCAGCACTGATACTCTCAGCACTGATGCTCTCAGCACTGATACTCTCAGCACTGATGCTCTCAGCACTGATACTCTCAGCACTGATGCTCTCAGCACTGATACTCTCAGCACTGATACTCTCAGCACTGATGCTCTCTGCACTGATGCTCTCAGCACTGATGCTCTCAGCACTGATCCTCTCAGCACTGATGCTCTCAGCACTGATGCTCTCAGCACTGATTCTCTCAGCACTGATGCTCTCAGCACTGATGCTCTCAGCACTGATACTCTCAGCACTGATGCTCTCAGCACTGATACTCTCAGCACTGATTCTCTCAGCACTGATGCTCTCAGCACTGATGCTCTCAGCACTGATGCTCTCAGCACTGATGCTCTCAGCACTGATGCTCTCAGCACTGATGCTCTCAGCACTGATACTCTCATCACTGATGCTCTCAGCACTGATACTCTCAGCACTGATACTCTCAGCACTGATGCTCTCAGCACTAATGCTCTCAGCACTGATGCTCTCAGCACTGATGCTCTCAGCACTGATACTCTCAGCACTGATGCTCTCAGCACTGATGCTCTCAGCACTAATACTCCCAGCACTGATACTTTCAGCACTGATGCTCTCAGCACTGATACTCTCAGCATTGATGCTCTCAGCACTGATACTCTCAGCATTGATGCTCTCAGCACTGATGTTCTCAACACTGATGCTCTCAGCACTGATGCTCTCAGCACTGATACTCTCAGCACTGATACTCTCAGCACTGATACTCTCAGCATTGATGCTCTCAGCACTGATGCTCTCAACACTGATGCTCTCAGCACTGATGCTCTCAGCACTGATGCTCTCAGCACTGATGCTCTCAGCACTGATGCTCTCAGCACTGATACTCTCAGCACTGATACTCTCAGCACTGATGCTCTGAGCACTGATGCTCTTAGCACTGATACTCTCAGCACTGATGCTCTGAGCACTGATACTCTCAGCACTGATACTCTCAGCACTTATGCTCTCAGCACTGATGCTCTCAGCACTGATACTCTCAGCACTGGTGCTCCCAGCACTGATGCTCTCAGCACTGATACTCTCAGCACTGATGCTCTCAGCACTGCTGCTCTCAGCACTGATACTCTCAGCACTGATGATCTCAGCACTGATACTCTCAGCATTGATGCTCTTAGCACTGATGCTCTCAGCACTGATGCTCTCAGCACTGATGCTCTCAGCACTGATGCTCTCAACACTGATACTCTCATCACTGATGCTCTCAGCACTGATACTCTCAGCACTGATGCTCTCAGCACTGATGCTCTCAGCACTGATGCTCTCAGCACTGATGCTCTCAGCACTGATACTCTCAGCACTGATGCTCTCAGCACTGATGCTCTCAGCACTGATACTCTCAGCACTGATGCTTTCAGCACTGATGCTCTCAGCACTGATACTCTCAGCATTGATGCTCTCAGCACTGATACTCTCAGCATTGATGCTCTCAGCACTGATGCTCTCAACACTGATGCTCTCAGCACTGATGCTCTCAGCACTGATGCTCTCAGCATTGATGCTCTCAGCACTGATACTCTCAGCACTGATACTCTCAGCATTGATGCTCTCAGCACTGATGCTCTCAACACTGATGCTCTCATCACTGATGCTCTCAGCACTGATGCTCTCAGCACTGATGCTCTCAGCATTGAGATAGTGATACAGTCAGCAGTGAGATACTGATGATCTCAGCACTGAGATACTGATAGTTCAGCACCGAAATAAACACTTACATTTCAGCACTGAGATAAACACTTATACTTCAGCACTGAGATAAACACTTATACTTCAGCACTGAGATAAACACTTATACTTCAGCAATGAGATAAACACTTATACTTCAGCACTGAGATAAACACTTATACTTCAGCACTGAGATAAACACTTATACTTCAGCACTGAGATAAACACTTATACTTCAGCACTGAGATAAACACTTGTACTTCAGCACTGAGATAAACACTTATACTTTCGTCCACGTCTCCGTCAGCGGCAATGTGGACTATATTTCTGTGACGGAGGTACTGACTCCCCACCACAGCTGCTGGTCTGTGCTGAGGAGTCGACTAAGTTATTGTTTGTGCCAGTGACGGAAACATGGACTCCGTAGCACAGCGGTAAAGCATTGGATCTGTCAACCAAGGGCCACGGTTCAAGCAATACATCCATCTTTCTGCGCATATATATATATATAAATATATATATATATATATATATATATATATATATATATATATATATATATATATATATATATATATATATATATATATATAACTGGGATGCTTGAATGTGCGTGGATGTAGGGCGGATGACAAGAAACAGATGATTGCTGATATTATGAATGACAAGAAGTTGGATGTCCTGGCCCTAAGCGAAACAAAGCTGAAGGGGGTAGGGGAGTTTCGGTGGGGGAAATAAATGGGATTAAATCTGGAGTATCTGAGAGAGTTAGAGCTAAGGAAGTGGTAGCAGTAATGTTGAAGGATCAGTTATGGAAGGAGAAAAGAGAATATGAATGTGTAAATTCAAGGATTATGTGGATTAATGTAAAGGTTGGATGCAAAAAGTGGGTCATAATAAGCGTGTATGCACCTGGAGAAGAGAGGAATGTAGAGGAGAGAGAGAGATTTTGGGAGATGTAAGTGAATGTAGAGGAACCTTTGAACCAAGTGAGAGAGTAATTGTGGTAGGGGATCTGAATGCTAAAGTAGGAGAAACTTTTAGAGAGGGTGTGGTAGGTAAGTTTGGGGTGCCAGGTGTAAATGATAATGGGAGCCCTTTGATTGAACTTTGTATAGAAAGGAGTTTAGTTATAGGTAATACATGTTTTAAGAAAAAGAGGATAAATAAGTATACAAGAT
This sequence comes from Cherax quadricarinatus, assembly GCF_038502225.1. Classification (NCBI taxonomy): domain Eukaryota; kingdom Metazoa; phylum Arthropoda; class Malacostraca; order Decapoda; family Parastacidae; genus Cherax; species Cherax quadricarinatus. Next base: position 32,162,915 of record NC_091300.1, on the reverse strand, counting down.
ATGATGTAGGGCAAAATGACAGTAGTTTGTTTGATTATGTATTGGTAGATAAAAGACTGTTGAGTAGACTTTAGGATGTACATGTTTATAGAGGGGCCACAGATATATCAGATCACATCTTAGTTGTAGCTACACTGAGAGTAAAAGGTAGATGAGATACAAGGAGAATAGAAGCATCAGGGAAGAGAGAGGTGAAGATTTATAAACTAAACGAGGAGGCAGTTAGGGTAAGATATAAACAGCTATTTGAGGATAGATGGGCTAATGAGAGCATAGGCAATGGGGTCGAAGAGGTATGGGGTAGGTTTAAAAATGTAGTGTTAGAGTGTTCAGCAGAAGTTTGTGGTTACAGGAAAGTGGGTGTGGGAGGGAAGAGGAGCAATTGGTGGAATGATGATGTAAAGAGAGTAGTAAGGGAGAAAAAGTTAGCATATGAGAAGATTTTACAAAGTAGAAATGATGCAAGGAGGGAAGAGTATATGGAGAAAAAGAGAGAGGTTAAGAGATTGGTGAAGCAATGTAAGAAGAGAGCAAATTTTGTTGAAAATAAGAAAAAGTTTTGGAGTGAGATTAACAAGTTAAGGAAGCCTAGAGAACAAATGGATTTGTCAGTTAAAAATAGGAGAGGAGAGTTATTAAATGGAGAATTAGAGGTACTGGGAAGATGGAAGGAATATTTTGAGGAATTGTTAAATGTTGATGAAGATAGGGAAGCTATGATTTCGTGTATAGGGCAAGGAGGAATAACATCTTGTAGGAGTGAGGAAGAGCCAGAGTGTGGAGGAAGTTCGTGAGGCAGTAGGTAAAATGAAAGGTGGTAAGGCAGCCGGGATTAATGGGATAAAGATAGAAATGTTAAAACCAGGTGGGGATATAGTTTTGGAGTGGTTGGTGCAATTATTTAATAAATGTATGGAAGAGGGTAAGGTACCTAGGGATTGGCAGAGAGCATGCACTTTGCCTTTGTGTAAAGGCAAAGGGGACAAAAGAGAGTGCAAAAATTATAGGGGGATAAGAGTGTTGAGTATACCGGGTAAAGTGTATGGTAGAGTTATTATTGAAAGAATTAAGTGTAAGACGGAGAATAGGATAGCAGATGAACAAGGAGGCTTTAGGAAAGGTAGGGGTTGTGTGGACCAGGTGTTTACAGTGAAACATGTAAGTGAACAGTATTTAGATAAGGCTAAAGAGGTTTTTGTGGCATTTATGGATCTGGAAAAGGCGTATGACAGTGTGGATAGGGGGGCAATGTTGCAGATGTTGCAGGTGTATGGTGTAGGAGGTAGGTTACTGAAAGCAACGAAGATTTTTTACGAGGATAGTGAGGCTCAAGTTAGAGTATGTAGGAAAGAGGGAGATTATTTCCCAGTAAAAGTAGGCCTTAGACAAGGATGTGTGATGTCACTGTGGTTGTTTAATATATTTATAGATGGGGTTGTAAGAGAAGTAAATGCGAGGGTCTTAGCAAGAGGTGTGGAGTTAAAAGATAAAGAATCACACATAAAGTGGGAGTTGTCACAGTTGCTCTTTGCTGATGACACTGTGCTCTTGGGAGATTTTGAAGAGAAGTTGCAGAGGTTGATGGATGAATTTGGCAGGGTATGCAAAAGAAGAAAATTAAAAGTGAATACAGGAAAGAGTACGGTTATGAGGATAACAAAAAGATTAGGTGATGAAAGATTGGATATCAGATTGGAGGGAGAGAGTATGGAGGAGGTGAATGTATTCAGATATTTGGGAGTGGACGTGTCAGCAGATGGGTCTATGAAAGATGAGGTGAATCATAGAATTGATGAGGGGAAAAGGGTGAGTGGTGCACTTAGGAGTCTGTGGAGACAAAGAACTTTGTCCTTGGAGGCAAAGAGGGGAATGTATGAGAGCATAGCTTTACCAACGCTCTTATATGGGTGTGAAGCATGGGTGATGAATGTTGCAGCGAGGAGAAGGCTGGAGGCAGTGGAGATGTCATGTCTGAGAGCAATGTGTGGTGTGAATATAATGCAGAGAATTCGTAGTTTGGAAGTTAGGAGGAGGTGCGGGATTACCAAAACTGTTGTCCAGAGGGCTGAGGAAGGGTTGTTGAGGTGGTTCGGACATGAAGAGAGAATGGAGCGAAACAGAATGACTTCAGGAGTGTATCAGTCTGCAATGGAAGGAAGGCGGGGTAGGGGTCGGCCTAGGAAAGGTTGGAGGGAGGTGGTAAAGGAGGCTTTGAGTGCGAGGGGCTTGGACTTCCAGCAGGCATGCGTGAGCGTGTTTGGTAGGAGTGAATGGATACAAATGGTTTTTAATACTTGACGCGCTGTTGGAGTGTAAGCAAAGTAACATTTATGAAGGGATTCAGGGAAACCGGCAGGCCGGACTTGAGTCCTGGAGATGGGAAGTACAGTGCCTGCACTCTGAAGGAGGGGTGTTAATGTTGCAGTTTAAAAACTGTAGTGTAAAGCACCCTTCTGGCAAGACAGTGATGGAGTGAATGATGGTGAAAGTTTTTCTTTTTCGGGCCACCCTGCCTTGGTGGGAATAGGCCAGTGTGTTAATAATATAATATATATATATATATATATATATATATATATATATATATATATATATATATATATATATATATATATATATATATATATATATATATATATATATATATATATATATATATATATATATATATATATATATATAATATATATATATGTCGTGCCGAATATGTAAATCTGGTTAATTAGCAAGAACTCATTTAAAATTAAGTCCTTTCTAAAATTTTCTCTTATACGTTTAAAGATATATTTTTTCATTAATGTTGATGTAAAAAATTATAATTTTGCACCAAAAGGAACTTAGAAAACTTACCTAACCTTATTATAACAACCGCAATTTATTTTAAATAACAAAAAGGCACAATACCGTGACTGGAACGATACACAAATAACCCGCACATAAAAGACAGAAGCTTACGACGACGTTTCGGTCCGACTTGGACCATTGACAAAGTCACACTAACAGAGGAGGAGCAGGACGGCTATATATAGGCAGGAAGAGGTGGAGGTAGTAGTAGTGGTAGTAGTAGTGGTGGTAGTAGTACAAGAATTGTATATAATACCGACAGGATGAAATGACACATGCACAACACCCGGGCATCCCCACCGTAGACGTTTCGCCATCCAGCCAGCCACTGGATGGCGAAACGTCCACAACAAAGACAACCAGACGCCGCACATGTGTCTAATTTCATCAGTAGATGTAGTAGAAGAAGAAGAGGAAGTAGTACTGGTAGTGGTAGAAGTGGGAAATAAGGAAGACGAGCCAGTCAAATACAAAGGAAGGGGAGCACTGCAAGAGAGCTAGAAACCCACAGAGGGAGAGCAAGCGCACCGAGGTGCGTGAAAGGGGAAGTGGTGAAATAAAATAAAGAAGGAACAGAAACACGAGACAGGAGAGAGAAAGACAACCCAGAGGAGAAAAGGAGAGAGGAAAGGGGAAGAGGAAGAAGAAAAAGAAGAAGAAGAAGAAAAAGAAGAAGAAGAAGAAAAAATGAGGATTCAGGTTAAGTCACGGGTGTTCTGAAGTTTGGAGCATTTTACAATGTAGTGGGAGAGGAAGGCATCTACAGAGACGAAGCCAGGGCTAAGGTTCATACAAGGAAAGTTGTGTATAAGAGAGGATTCAACTAAACGGCGACTGTTCGAGTTGGAAGTAGGGAAGACAGTTTTAGCAGAAGACCAGTCAATAGGATGGCTATGATCTCTGACGTGACAGAAAAGAGCATTGTTAGTGTCGGCAAGCCTAACACTATTTTTGTGCTCCCTAAGTCTGTCAGAAAGAGATCGACCAGTTTCTCCAAAGTATTGAAGAGGACAGGAGGAGCAAGAAATAGAGTAGACACCAGGAACATCTGTAGAGAGAGGAGAGGTATGAACGAGATTAGTGCGAAGAGTGTTAGTCTGGCGGAAGGTAAGCTTGATGTCTAAGGGACGGAGAGAATTGTTGAAATTAGAAAGACCGGAAATGTAGGGAAGGCAGAGGATAGAAGAGTTCCCATGAGTAGAGAGTTTGGGAGAGAAGAAATTGCGTTTAGCACGTGAGAGGGCAGAGTCTATGAAATGGGAAGGGTAGCCAAGACGGGAGAACGAATTATAAAGAATGGAAATTTCTGCTGGAAGGAACTGAGGATCACAGATGCGGAGGGCACGGAGAAAGAGGGAGATAAGAACACTTTTCTTGACAGGGGAAGCATGATAGGAAAAGTAGTGAATGCTCTGTGGCCTCATGACTCCAGTCTCTTCCAACCTTTTCTTGAAGCTCTTAACAATCTTGCCCCTTCCATTAAGTTTAAAGCTGAATGGGAATCTAATTCCTTACTTCCTTTCCTTGATGTCCATGTCCACCGCTCAGATACAGGTTTTTCCTTTTCCGTTTACCGTAAACCTATGCACAGTGGCATGTACATTCACTACTTTTCCTATCATGCTTCCCCTGTCAAGAAAAGTGTTCTTATCTCCCTCTTTCTCCGTGCCCTCCGCATCTGTGATCCTCAGTTCCTTCCAGCAGAAATTTCCACTCTTTATAATTCGTTCTCCCGTCTTGGCTACCCTTCCCATTTCATAGACTCTGCCCTCTCACGTGCTAAACGCAATTTCTTCTCTCCCAAACTCTCTACTCATGGGAACTCTTCTATCCTCTGCCTTCCCTACATTTCCGGTCTTTCTAATCTCAACAATTCTCTCCGTCCCTTAGACATCAAGCTTACCTTCCGCCAGACTAACACTCTTCGCACTAATCTCGTTCATACCTCTCCTCCCTCTACAGATGTTCCTGGTGTCTACTCTATTTCTTGCTCCTCCTGTCCTCTTCAATACTTTGGAGAAACTGGTCGATCTCTTTCTGACAGACTTAGGGAGCACAAAAATAGTGTTAGGCTTGCCGACACTAACAATGCTCTTTTCTGTCACGTCAGAGATCATAGCCATCCTATTGACTGGTCTTCTGCTAAAACTGTCTTCCCTACTTCCAACTCGAACAGTCGCCGTTTAGTTGAATCCTCTCTTATACACAACTTTCCTTGTATGAACCTTAGCCCTGGCTTCGTCTCTGTAGATGCCTTCCTCTCCCACTACATTGTAAAATGCTCCAAACTTCAGAACACCCGTGACTTAACCTGAATCCTCATTTTTTCTTCTTCTTCTTCTTTTTCTTCTTCTTCTTCTTTTTCTTCTTCCTCTTCCCCTTTCCTCTCTCCTTTTCTCCTCTGGGTTGTCTTTCTCTCTCCTGTCTCGTGTTTCTGTTCCTTCTTTATTTTATTTCACCACTTCCCCTTTCACGCACCTCGGTGCGCTTGCTCTCCCTCTGTGGGTTTCTAGCTCTCTTGCAGTGCTCCCCTTCCTTTGTATTTGACTGGCTCGTCTTCCTTATTTCCCACTTCTACCACTACCAGTACTACTTCCTCTTCTTCTTCTACTACATCTACTGATGAAATTAGACACATGTGCGGCGTCTGGTTGTCTTTGTTGTGGACGTTTCGCCATCCAGTGGCTGGCTGGATGGCGAAACGTCTACGGTGGGGATGCCCGGGTGTTGTGCATGTGTCATTTCATCCTGTCGGTATTATATACAATTCTTGTACTACTACCACCACTACTACTACCTCCACCTCTTCCTGCCTATATATAGCCGTCCTGCTCCTCCTCTGTTAGTGTAACTTTGTCAATGGTCCAAGTCGGACCGAAACGTCGTCGTAAGCTTCTGTCTTTTATGTGCGGGTTATTTGTGCAATTTATTTTAGCCTAACCCAACTAAATATATTTTAGAATTGTTTACAGTAATTCAATACTAAACAAACACAGTGTAGTGTGAGCAAAGTAACATTTATGAAGGGATTCAGGGAAACCTGGCAGGCCGGACTTGAGTCCTGGGAGATGGGAAGACAGTGCCTGCACTCTGAAGGAGGGGTGTTAATGTTGCAGTTTAAAACTGTAGTGTAAAGCACCCTTCTGGCAAGACAGTGATGGAGTGAATGATGGTGAAAGTTTTTTCTTTTTTGGGCCTACCCTGCCTTGGTGGGAATCAGTGTGATGATAATAAAAATAAAAATAAATAATAAAATATATATATATATATATATATATATATATATATATATATATATATATATATATATATATATATATATATATATATATATATATATATATATATATATATATATATATATATCTTTCTTTCAACACACCTGCCGTATCCCACCGAGGCAGGAGGTGGCCCAAAAGGAAAACGAAAGTTTCTCCTTTTACATTTAATAATATATACAGGAGAAGAGGTTACTAGCCCCTTCCTCCAGGCATTTTAGTTGCCTCCTACAACACGTATGGCTTACGGAGGAAGAATTCTGTTCCACTTCCCCATGTAGGTAAGAAAAGAAAAATAAACAACAAGAACTAGAACTAGTAAGAAAATATTAGAAAACCCAGAGGGGTGTGTATATATATGCTTGTACATGTATGTGTAGTGTGACCTAAGTGTAAGTAGAAGTAGCAAGACATACCTGAAATCTTGCATGTTTATGAGACAAAAATGGACACCAGCAATCCTACCATCATGAAAAACAATTACAGGCTTTCGTTTTATACTCACTTGGCAGGATGGTAGTACCTCCCTGGGTGGTTGCTGTCTACCAACCTACTACCTATAATACATATATATATATATATATATATATATATATATATATATATATATATATATATATATATATATATAAATATATATGAAATAAAATCACAGTAAACTGGTGATATCACAATATGCAGTGCAACCAATGTGAAAAATAGTGAAATTCAAAGCACTTTCGTTACTTCTCACATTATCATATAGTTCCTTGATAATGTGGGAAGTCACGAAAGCGCTTGAAATTTCGCTATTCTTTCACAGTGGCTGTTTTGCGTATTATGATATCTAGGTCTTTCGTGTTGCAATCAACACATCAGGAGCTTGCAAAGTTGCAGAAAAGAGGAGGATGACCAAGCAAATGCGACCCCAAAGGACGTCTTCAGTGGAGTGAGGGAGAGAGAGAGAGAGAGAGAGAGAGAGAGAGAGAGAGAGAGAGAGAGAGAGAGAGAGAGAGAGAGAGAGAGAGAGAGAGAGAGAGAGAGAGAGAGAGGGAGAGAGAGTGAGAGAGAGAGAGAGAGAGAGAGAGAGAGAGAGAGAGAGAGAGAGAGAGAGAGAGAGAGACAGAGATAGAGAGAGAGCGAGAGAGAGAGAGGGAGAGAGAGAGAGAGAGAGAAAGAGAGAGAGATAGAGGGAGAGAGAGGGAGAGAGAGAGAGAGAGAGAGAGAGAGAGAGAGAGAGAGAGAGAGAGAGAGAGAGAGAGAGAGAGAGAGAGAGAGATGGCCAGAATGATGAATATTATAACAGAAAAATTCCACAAACATTGATATTGTAACAGTAGCCTAAACAAAAGTAACGTTGCAATAATAAAAAAAATGGTCATACTTGCTATGATATAAGTAACTGTATATACATAATTATATTGTCAGTGATATAGAAGTCACTGGCAATTATGAAGTAACCATCTGTGAGAAAGCGGGTTCAATTAGAGCAGTGGTTCCCAAACTTTTTCAGCTTGTTACCCAATTTAACATGCCACATAAAGCATGTTACCCCTTTCACAAAATGTTGTTATTATTGATATATATGGCTAAACGTGAACGTATACAGCCTCGCATACTCTGCTAATCCTAGCAAAACCATTGAAAACGTAAGCACCACACATACATTATATATAAAATTAATAATAGCTACAAATTCACAGTAACAGTGGGTAAATACTAACTATATACTGCACAGGGCAGTACACATACATACCAGCTTATGTCTACCTCGGCTGATGCTCACAGATAAACTGACAGTGTGAAATAGAGGCAGCCTCAGGAAGTGAGTGACGCGTACTGGACAGGTCGATCTGGGCTACTGAGTGACTTTTGTCCTGAAGCATACTTGTCAAAATACTTTTGGGTTTCCACACACTTAGCTATATATTTCTTCTTTTCTAATACTGTATATTAGTTTTTGATGTTTATTGTTATTTGGTTTAACTTTATTACTTACTTATAATAGGTTTACTTTACAACTTTATATACTAAGACAAAGTTAACAATAATCCTCATACCGGGTACCGCATTGTTTTCTTGATTTTCAGAATTCATAACTTTTTTTCTGTCACCCCTCCATTACCCCCCAAAAATGGTTAAATTACCCCCAGGGGGTAATTTACCCCCAGTTTGGGAACCACTGAATTAGATGAATGCTCATCATGCTTAGTAATTGCCGATTCTACAATATTCCTTTCAAGCCAAGCGGAACAAAGGAAGATGACTCTTGCTTCTTGCCAGTTGGCAAGAACTCCTTTATAATTAAGTCCGTTCTAAAATTTTCTCTTATATATATTATTTTCACTTTTGTTAATGTAATTATTAATAACTTCGTACCAAAGAACCTTAGAAAACTTACCTAATCTTATGATACGCGCATGTTAATTTAGCCTAATCCAATTAAATATATTTTAGATAAGTTTACAATAATTTAATAATAAACAAACACAATGAAATATATATTTTTGCTAGGGTCAGATTGATTTTTGCGAAATTATGGCATACGCAAATTTTCACTTGCCTTATTTGGCAAGAAGCACGTTGCTAATTAAGCCAAAATTGCAAGTTTATGTATTCCGCACGACATATATATATATATATATATATATATATATATATATATATATATATATATATATATATATATATATATTAAGTCCTTTCTGAAATTTTCTCTTATACGTTTAAAGATATATATTTTTAATTAATGTTAATGTAAAAAAATTTAATTTTGCACCAAAAGAATTTTAGAAAACTTACCTAACCTTATTATAACAAGAACAATTTATTTTAGCCTAACCTAACTAAATATATTTTAGATTTGTTTACAATAATTTAATACTAAACAAACACAGTGAAATATATTTTTTTCGTTAGGTTCAGAATGATTTTGGCGAAATTATTGCATACACAAATTTTCGCTTGTCCTATATGGCAAGATGAGCGTTGCTATTTAAGCCAAGATCGCAAGTTCTGCCTATTCGGCACGACATATATAAATATATATTATTATTATTATTATCACACTGGCCGATTCCCACCAAGGCAGGGTGGCCCGAAAAAGAAAAACTTTCACCATCATTCACTCCATCACTGTCTTGCCAGAAGGGTGCTTTACACTACAGTTTTTAAACTGCAACATTAACACCCCTCCTTCAGAGTGCAGGCACTGTACTTCCCATCTCCAGGACTCAAGTCCGGCCTGCCGGCTTCCCTGAATCCCTTCATAAATGTTACTTTGCTCACACTCCAACAGCACGTCAAGTATTAAAAACCATTTGTCTCCATTCACTCCTATCAAACACGCTCACGCATGCCTGCTGGAAGTCCAAGCCCCTCGCACACAAAACCTCCTTTACCCCCTCCCTCCAACCCTTCCTAGGCCGACCCCTACCCCGCCTTCCTTCCACTACAGACTGATACACTCTTGAAGTTATTCTGTTTCGCTCCATTCTCTCTACATGTCCGAACCACCTCAACAACCCTTCCTCAGCCCTCTGGACAACAGTTTTGGTAATCCCGCACCTCCTCCTAACTTCCAAACTACGAATTCTCTGCATTATATTCACACCACACATTGCCCTCAGACATGACATCTCCACTGCCTCCAGCCTTCTCCTCGCTGCAACATTCATCACCCATGCTTCACACCCATATAAGAGCGTTGGTAAAACTATACTCTCATACATTCCCCTCTTTGCCTCCAAGGACAAAGTTCTCTGTCTCCACAGACTCCTAAGTGCACCACTCACTCTTTTTCCCTCATCAATTCTATGATTCACCTCATCTTTCATAGACCCATCCGCTGACACGTCCACTCCCAAATATCTGAATACGTTCACCTCCTCCATACTCTCTCCCTCCAATCTGATATTCAATCTTTCATCACCTAATCTTTTTGTTATCCTCATAACCTTACTCTTTCCTGTATTCACCTTTAATTTTCTTCTTTTGCACACCCTACCAAATTCATCCACCAATCTCTGCAGCTTCTCTTCAGAATCTCCCAAGAGCACAGTGTCATCAGCAAAGAGCAGCTGTGACAACTCCCACCCTGTGTGTGATTCTTTATCTTTTAACTCCACGCCTCTTGCCAAGACCCTCGCATTTACTTCTCTTACAACCCCATCTATAAATATATTAAACAACCACGGTGACATCACACATCCTTGTCTAAGGCGTACTTTTACTGGGAAAAAATTTCCCTCTTTTCTACATACTCTAACTTGAGCCTCACTATCCTCGTAAAAACTCTTCACTGCTTTCAATAACCTACCTCCTACACCATACACTTGCAACATCTGCCACATTGCCCCCCTATCCACCCTGTCATACGCCTTTTCCAAATCCATAAATGCCACAAAGACCTCTTTAGCTTTATCTAAATACTGTTCACTTATATGTTTCACTGTAAACACCTGGTCCACACACCCCCTACCTTTCCTAAAGCCTCCTTGTTCATCTGCTATCTTATTCTCCGTCTTACTCTTAATTCTTTCAATTATAACTCTACCATACACTTTACCAGGTACACTCAACAGACTTATCCCCCTATAATTTTTGCACTCTCTTTTATCCCCTTTGCCTTTATACAAAGGAACTATGCATGCTCTCTGCCAATCCCTAGGTACCTTACCCTCTTCCATACATTTATTAAATAATTGCACCAACCACTCCAAAACTATATCCCCACCTGCTTTTAACATTTCTATCTTTATCCCATCAATCCCGGCTGCCTTACCCCCTTTCATTTTACCTACTGCCTCACGAACTTCCCCCACACTCACAACTGGCTCTTCCTCACTCCTACAAGATGTTATTCCTCCTTGCCCTATACACGAAATCACAGCTTCCCTATCTTCATCAACATTTAACAATTCCTCAAAATATTCCCTCCATCTTCCCAATACCTCTAACTCTCCATTTAATAACTCTCCTCTCCTATTTTTAACTGACAAATCCATTTGTTCTCTAGGCTTCCTTAACTTGTTAATCTCACTCCAAAACTTTTTCTTATTTTCAACAAAATTTGTTGATAACATCTCACCCACTCTCTCATTTGCTCTCTTTTTACATTGCTTCACCACTCTCTTAACCTCTCTCTTTTTCTCCATATACTCTTCCCTCCTTGCATCACTTCTACTTCGTAAAAACTTCTCATATGCTAACTTTTTCTCCCTTACTACTCTCTTTACATCATCATTCCACCAATCGCTCCTCTTCCCTCCTGCACCCACTTTCCTGTAACCACAAACTTCTGCTGAACACTCTAACACTACATTTTTAAACCTATATATATATATATATATATATATATATATATATATATATATATATATATATATATATATATATATATATATATATATATATATATATATATATATATATATATATATATATATGTCGTGCCGAATAGGCAGAACTTGCGATCTTGGCTTAAATAGCAACGATCATCTTAAGATAAGATAAGATAAGATTTCGTTCGGATTTTTAACCCCGGAGGGTCAGCCACCCAGGATAACCCAAGGAAGTCAGTGCGTCATCGAGGACTGTCTAACTTATTTCCATTGGGGTCCTTAATCTTGTCCCCCAGGATGCGACCCACACCAGTCGACTAACACCCAGGTACCTATTTGCTGCTAGGTGAACAGGACAACAGGTGTAAGGAAACGTGTCGGAATTTCCACCCGCCGGGAATCGAACCCGGGCCCTCCGTGTGTGAAGCGGGAGTTTTAGCCACCAGGCCACCGGGCCACACAATCTTGCCATATAGGACAAGCGAAAATTTGTGTATACAATAATTTCGCCAAAATCATTCTGAACCTAACGAAAAAAAATTATTTCACAGTGTTTGTTTAGTATAAAATTATTGTAAAGAAATCTAAAATATATTTAGTTGGGTTAGGCTAAAATAAATTGTTCTTGTTATAATAAGGTTAGATATGTTTCCCAAGATTCTTTTGGTGCAAAATTAAAAATTTTTACATTAACATTAATGAAAAAAATATATATTTAAGTGTATAAGAGAAAATTTTACAAAGGGCTTAATTTTAAATGAGTTCTTGCTAATTGACCAGTTTTACATATTCGGCACAACATATATATATATATATATATATATATATATATATATATATATATATATATATATATATATATATATATATCCCTGTACTTGCTGATCTTGTACTCCTCCCTGTGGTCAGCAGCTCCTCCCTGTCGCCCCACACTGTGATGGATATAGGTGTTAGCCAGTGTGGACACACAGGTATAGTCCCATGCTAAGAGCTTGCTATTCTTCCAAGGATAGATGGTGATCCCATCAGGGTGGTTTACTGGGTTCTCGGTATTGTTGGCTGCTAGTGATCGGGGCTCCCTCTCGGCTGGCATCCAGCTGTAGCAAGGGTTGTCTTTATGATGTCGTTGACCTCATTGTGTCTTGCATGCCAGCCCTTGATTTTGAAACAGTTAAGACCATGTAGACCATATTAGTCGGCTTGCGCTTCGTCACAAATACATGTATATTCCGTGTGAATTGGGGCAGCAATTCGCAGAGCCACTGCAGTACGGAGGGTCTTAGGGTCGAGGCGCATTCCCATTGCCGATGTGGGAACTGTTTGGAGGAAGTCCCCGGAGTGATGTGCCCTCACAGCCTGGAGACGGGCAGTCTTACTGTCTGATGTTACACCCCTGAGCATGTTGGCAAGCACCCCAGTCAGTGATGGCGCTGCCATAGTTAGGGTCCTGTATTCCTGCTGAGTCACTGAGGTTATCAGGAAGAGTTTGTCTTATTAACCCAATTGATGCTATGAAAGAGGATAGGAAAGCTGGTAGAGCAATCTGGGAGGATCTGCTTACTCCCAGCCCCCAAGCCTGACCGGAAGTGAGGCTTGCAACCACTGTGTATATATATATATATATATATATATATATATATATATATATATATATATATATATATATATATATATATATATATATATATGTATATATATATATGTCGTGCCGAATATGTAAAACTGGTCAATTAGCAAGAACTCATTTAAAATTAAGTCCTTTCTGAAATTTTCTTTCATACGTTTAAAGATATATTTTTTTCATTAATGTTGATGTATAAAATTTATAATTTTGCACCAAAAGGAACTTAGAAAACTTACCTAACCTTATTATAACAAGAACAATTTATTTTAGCCTAACCCAACTAAATATATTTTAGATTTGTTTACAATAATTTAATATTAAGCAAACACAATCAAATATATTTTTTTCGGTAGGTTCAGAATGATTTTAGCGATATTATTGCATACACAAATTTTCACTTGTCTTACATGGTAAGATGAGCGTTGCTATTTAAGACCAGATCGCAAGTTCTGCTTATTCGGCACGACATATATATATATATATATATATATATATATATATATATATATATATATATATATATATATATATATATATATATATATATATATATATATATATATATATATATATATATATATATTTCAGGTAGTAGGTTTGTAGACAACAATCACCAAGGGACATACTAACGTCCTGCAAAGCGAGAGTGAAACAGAAACCTGAAACTGTTTTACGTGATGGTAGGATTGCTGGTGTTCTTTTTTCTGTCTCATAAACACGCTGGATAACAGGTATATGTTGTTACTTCTACAATACACAGGCATGCACATGCATAAATATACATACACACATCTAGGTGTTTCTTTTTTTCTTAACAGTTTTTGTTCTTTATTTTCTCTATTCTCCATGGGAAGTGGAAACAAATCTTTCCTTTGTAAGCCATGCGTGTCATATGAGGCGACTAAAATGCCAGAAGCAATGGGCTAGTAACCCTTTCTCCTGTAGAATTATCTAGAAAAGTGAAGAAGAAAAACTTTATAAAACTGGGATGCTTGAATGTGCGTGGATGTAGTGTGGATGATAAGAAACAGAGGATTACTGATATTATGAATGAAAAGAAGTTGAATGTCCTGGCCCTAAGCGAAACAAAGCTGAAGGGGGTAGGTTAATTTCAGTGGGGAGAAATAAATGGGATTAAGTCAGGAGTATCTAAGAAAATTAGAGCTAAGGAAGGGGTAGCAATATTATTGCAGTATCATTTAAGGAGGGAATTTAAATGTGTAAACTCAAAGATTATGTGGATTAAAATAAGGGTTGATGCAAAAAGTGGGTCATAATAAGTGTGTATGCATCTGGAGAAGAGAGGAGTGTAGAGGAGAGAGAGAGATTTTGGGAGATGTTAAACGAGTGTGTAGGAACTTTTGAACCAAGGGAGAGAGTAACTGTGGTAGGGGACCTAAATGCTAAAGCAGGAGAAACATTTAAAGAGGGTGTGGTAGGTAAGTTTGGGGTGCCAGGTGTAAATGATAGTGGGAGGCCCTTTGATTGAACTTTGTATAGAGAGGAGTTTGGTTATATATAATACAGGTTTTAAGAAAAAGAGGATAAATAAGTATACAAGATATACAAGTATACAAGATAAGTATACAAGGCATAATGACAGTAGTTTGTTGGACTACTTATTGGTAGATAAAATATGTGCATGTTTATATAGGGGCCACAGAAATATCAGATCATTTAGTTGTAGCTACAGTGAAAGTAAAAGGTAAATGAGATTCAAGGAAAATGGAGGCAGGAGGTAAGAGAGAGATGAAGGTTTATAAGCTGAAGGAGGAGGAAGTTAGGGTAAGATATAAAAAACTATTGGAGGATAGATGGGCTAGTGAGATTATAGGCAATAGAGTTGAAAGGTATGGGGTAGGTGTAAAAATGTAGTGTTAAGTGTTCAGCAGAAGTTTGTGGTTACAGGAAAGTGGGTGCGGGAGGAAAGAAGAGCGATTGGTGGAATGATGATGTAAAGAGAGTAGCAAGAGAGAAAAAGTTAGCATGAGAGGTTTTTACAAAGTAGAAGCGATGTGAGGAGGGAGGAGTATAAGGAGAGGAAAAGAGAGGTTAAGAGAGTGGTGCAGCAATTTAAAAAGAGAGCAAATGAGAGAGTGGGTGAGATGTTATCAATAAATTTTGTTGAAAACAAGAAAAAGTTTTGGAGTGAGATTAATAAGTTGAGAAAGCCTAGGGAACAAATGGATTTGATTGTTAAAAATAGGAGAGGAGAATTATTAAATGAAGAGTTAGAAGTATCAGGAATACGGAGAGAATATATTGGGGAATTGTTAAATGTCGATGAAGATAGGGAAACTGTGATTTCGTGTATAGGGTAAGAAGGAATAACATCTTATAGGAGTGAGGAAGAGCGAGTTGTGAGTGTGGGGGAAGTGCATGGAGCAGTGGGAAGAATGACAGGGAGTAAAGCAGCTGGGATCGACAGCATAAAGATAGAAATGTTAAAAGCAGGTGGAGTGGTTGGTACTTTATTTACTAAATGTATGGAAAAAGGTAAGGTACCTAGGGATTGGCAGAGAGCATGCATAGTTCCTTTGTATAAAGGCAAAGAGGACAAAAGAGAATGCAAAAAACATAGGGGAAGAAGTCTGTTGAATATACCTGGTAAATTGTATGGCAGAGTTATTATTGAAAGAATTAAGAGTAAGACGGAGAGTAGGATAGCAGATGAATAAGGAGGCTTTAGGAAAGGTAGGGGGTGTGTGGACCAGGTGTTTACAGTAAAACATATAGGTGAACAGTATTTAGATAAGGGTAAAGAGTTTTTTGTGGCATTTATGGATTTGGAAAAGGCATATGACAGGGTGGATAGGTGGGCAATGTGGCAGAGGACAGGGAAGCTCAGGTTAGAGTATGTAGGAGAGAGGGAGATTATTTCTCAGTAAAAGTAGGACTTAGACAAGGATGTGTGATGTCACCATGGTTGTTCAATATATTTATAGATGGGTTGTAAAAAAGTGAATTCTCGGGTGTTGGGGGTTAAAAGATGAAGATTCTAACACAAAGTGAGAGTGGTCACAGCTGCTCTTTGCTAATGACACTGTGCTTTTGGGAGATTCTGAAGAGGAGTTACAGAGGTTGGTGGATGAATTTGGTAGGGTATTTATTTATTTATTTATTTAAAAATTTGAGCACACATACAGAGGTACAAAAAATACAGAAGAGCAGTATGCCAAAGCCACTTATACTATGCATAGCATTACGGGCTGGGTATGTAAAAGAAGAAAATTGGAAGTGAGTGCAGGAAAGAGTAAGGTGATGAGGATAACGAAAAATTGGATATCAGGTTCGAGGGAGAAAGTGTGGAGGAGGTGAATGTATTCAGATATTTAGTAGTGGACTTATCAGCAGATGGATCTATGAAAGATGAGGTGAATCATAGAACTGACGAGGAGGAAAAGGTGAGTGGTTCACTGAGGAGTCTGTGGAGACAAGTCCGTGGAAGCAAAGAGGGGAATGTATGAGAGTATAGTTATACCAGCACTCTTATGTGAGTGTGAAGCTTGAGTGGTGAATGTTTCAACAAGCAGAAGGCTGGAGGCAGTGGAGATGTCCTGTCTGAGGGCAATGTGTGGTGTGAATATAATGCAGTGAGTACGTAGTTTGGAAATTAGGAGGAGGTGCGGGATTGTCAAAACTATTATCCAGAGGGCTGAGGAGGGGTTGTTGAGGTGGTTCAGACATGTAGAGAGGCTGGAACAAAATAGAATGACTTCGAGAGTGTATAAATCGGTAGTGGAGGGAAGGTGGAGTAGGGGTCGGCCTAAGAAAGGTTGGAGGGTTTTGTGTGCGAGAGGCTTGGGCTTCCAGCAAGCATGCGTGAGCATGTTAGATAAGAGCGAATGGAGACAAATGTTTCTGGGATTTGACGTGCTGTTGGAGTGTAAGCAAGGTAACATTTATGAAGGGATTCAGGAAAACCTGCAGGCCGGACTTGAGTCCTGGAGATGGGAAATACAGTGCTGGCACTCTGAGGGGTGTTAATGTTGCAGTTTTATAACTGTAGTGTAAAGCACCCTTCTGGCAAGACAGTGATGGTGTGAATGATGATGAAAGCTTTTCTTTCTCGGGCCACCCTGCCTTGGTGGGAAGCAGCCGATGTGTAATAATAATAATATATATATATCATGTGGGAGTTCGATACGTGGATTAGGGTAGAAATACTCACGTAGGCTGTTATACGTATAATTGCTGTTATGTGGAGAATGCCCGCCAGCCGTACCTATCTCCTTGCTTCCACTCGTAACACTGACTAGCCGGCTGGCCAGTACCCCGTAGTGGGTGTTTTGAAATAGTGTCAGCTCAGCACAATATGAGTTGAATCAACGGACGGTTACGGTAACTGGTTACTAGACTGGTAACTGGTTACTACTACTGAGAGCTCGGCGACACTAACGTATGTCGTCTCGACATACAACTAATACAAACTAGAGATGGCAGGTACACGGCTTGGGCTGATTCTATACAATGTCAAAGTACACAACATGAAACATTATAGATACATAAGTAGGACATTGGAATGAAAGCTTACGTAACTGAAACTGTAATGCAATACAAGGTATACTATAGTACAACTTAGAACTCAACAAATGAACAACGAACTCTACGTTGAGATTACAAGTGATAAAAACAAAAATTTTGATCGATCGATCTGTATTCGTGTGATCTACGGATTCTGAGGAAGGAATATATACAAAGAAAGAGTGTTTAACAGAAAGGCAGATTCGGTGCACGCAAATCTAGACTGTTAACTCTCAGAATGCGGAGAGAACACGAACACAAAAAAAAAAATTCTTGAATACTGATAAGTTGATACTGTAATTATTCATCTATACAGGTTATTTACATTTAACCCCAACTCTGCTAGGGTGTGATTGACATATGCAGAATGGGTGTCATCTCTGGGAGGATCAAACTCTGTAGCATTGGCTAACTCATGCTGTATTTGAGGCAAATCTGAATTGGAAGTTACAAATGATACTTGAGGATTTCTCAATACCTGTCGTGTACGTAGGGAATAACGACATTCAGGTTGATCGTCTGACTGAGTATCAGAGGAAGAGAGTACAGGATCAGGAGGATTGTCAGAGTCTGTCACATTAGTCTGGGTTGGAACATCATTATCATCACATACTAACTTCATATGATCCAAATGCGATTCTTTATACTGACCAGTACTAATCTCTCTAACCTTATACTTATTACCAGTGATATGTTCAACTACGCGATAAGGACCAACAAACCTTTGATCAAGCTTTGGCATTGCAGACGTTTTGTTAAAGTTAATCAGCATAACTCTCGAACCTACTTTGATTTTGGATGGCTTTGATCGAGTGTTTGCGACTCTTGTGAATTCAGCTGTTGATTTATGAAGTGTTTCACGGATTCTTCTAAAAACACTTTGAGCTAAGCTGGTACGAGTTGCTACGAAATCATCAGGGTTGTAATTTGGTTTCGGATTAGAATATAACAACTCATAAGGCAAACGTTTATCTACACCATACAATGCATAATGTGGAGTGTCACCTATAGAAACATTGTAAGCAGAATTTATAGCACACTGCACATCAGGTATAACTTCATCCCAAGTTTCACTGTTGGGATTAATAGTAGCTCTCAAGACATCAAGTACTTTCTTATTGGTTCGTTCTGCTAACCCATTGCTGGCAGGATGATGAGGAACAATGGTGGACTTAGAGATCTTGTACAAGGTACACAAATTTTCAAGAATTTCATTACAGAATTCACCTCCATTATCTGTTACTAGGGACTTAGGGGTGGTATGCCTGCAGATAATGCGTTCTTTAAACGCTTTAGCTACTGTCTCGGCAGTCTTATCTGCAATAGGAACTAACTCGCAATATCTGGTGAAATGGTCTACCATAACACACAGATGTTTGTTACCTTGGAGGGAACATTGGAAATTAGTTAACAAATCTAGCGCAACTCTTTCCCAAGGTTCGCTAGTAGTTGGATACACTTGGATTGGATTAGGACCATTAGCATTGCCTTTATGTTGCATGCAGACACTACATTTCTTAACATACTCAGAAATATCAGTTGCCATACGAGGCCAAAAGTATTTCAATCTGGCTTGTTTTACTGAACGATCCATACCAGGGTGTGCAACACCTGGTACATCGTGAACTAGCTGTAAGGCTACATTCACTAGTGACTGTGGAATTACTAACTGGTATACTCTTCTGCTAGGCGTACCCAACTCGGCTGTTCGATACAGTAATTCTTGGTTCATGAGAAAGTCACTGATGGGAGCTGGTGGCTTCACAGTCAGAATAAGATCTTCCTGGAGCAGGAATCGTATCACACCAGACCACATGGGATCTGTTCGTTGAGCATTCTTTACATCTTCAGCACTAAATGGAGGGTCTGCAGTTACTATACTAACATGTCGCGATAAGGCATCTGCGACTACATTTGACTTGCCAGGTAAATGCTCAAAGGTGGGATTGAACTCTTGGATAGTCAAGGTCCATCTAGCTAACCTTCCAGTAGGTTGTTTGTTCTGGAATAAGGGTATCAGTGGAGCATGATCTGTCAAGACATGAACAGAGTACTGATAAATAATGTCTCGGAAGTGCTTTAAAGACCATACTATTGCTAAAGCTTCTTGCTCAGTTACTGTATAATTACGTTCAGCCTTTGTAAGGACTCGGCTAGCAAATGCAACTGCGTTGTACTTGCCATCGGTCTTCTGAGCTAGTACGGCACCTATACCAATTGAACTAGCATCAGTTGTCAGATAGAAAGGCTTAGAAAAATCTGGAAATTTCAAAATTGGAGCAGATGTTAGCTTTTCTTTTAGAGTTTGGAATGCTCTTTCTTGACGGAAGGTCCAAACAAAAGGAGCATCTTTCTTAAGCAACTCAGTTAGAGGAGCAGCTATGGAAGAAAAATTGGCAATGAAAGCTCTATAAAAACCTGCTAAGCCCACAAAGGATCTTACGGCATCAGCAGTTTTGGGAGTTGGAAAATTTAGTACTGCAGTTACTTTACTTTGGTCAGTCGTAACCCCTCTAGGAGTGACTACGTGACCAAGAAACTTAATTTCTGATCTGAAGAATTGACATTTTGACAGTTTGATCTTTAAATTGGCTTCTTCAAGCTTACCAAGTACTACATCAAGTCTTTTCAAGTGTGTATCCACGTCTTTAGACATGACGATTACGTCATCTAAGTACACCATAAGTGCATTACCTATGAGACCTCTAAAGATATTAGTCATGAGCCTTGAGAACGTGATAGGGGAAGATCGTAATCCAAATGCCATTCGGAGGTAGTGATAATGACCTGTAGGAGTGGAGAATGCAGTTAGCTCTTGGCTGTCCTCGTGAAGAGGGACTTGCCAAAACCCTTGTAACAAATCTAGGGTTGAAAAGACTTTGTTATCTCCAATATTACGTAAAAGATCACCCAGTACAGGGAGTGGAAAGCGATCTGGAATGGTTTTTGCGTTTAACTTCCTAAAGTCAATTACTGGACGCCAAGTACCATCCTTCTTAGGTACTAGTATCAATGGTGCATTCCAAGGGGAATTGCTAGGTGCAATAACTCCATCATCAAGCATTTGATTGATCAATTCTTCTGCGACAGCAACTTGTGAATGAGGCATTCTGTACGCAGGTATGTAGATAGGTCTAGTACCAGGTTCAAGTGGAATACGATGGGACAATAAGTTCGTTATACCCATCTTCTCACCTGGTAAAGCAATGGCTTTACGACGTTTGTTCAACAGAGTCAACAAACGCTTGACTTCATCTGGGAAGTCAGTGGGAGCTAAGTCTTTCTCCTCTACTGGTGGAACAGATTGATCCAGTGAGGTGGATGAGGTCTCCCCGGCAGAAATAGCACCGACCCACTGGTCAGGTGACAACTCATCCTCTACCTGAACAGGGTAAGGATAGTGAACAAGGTCAACAAGATTGGTATTTGCTCTAAGGCGAACACTGTGACCAGAAGTGTTGGCCAGGTAGAAATGGATCTTACTATCTCTTACAACATGTAAGGATGGTTCAACAAATAGACCTTTTACTTTGCAGGAATCACTGTCAACTAGGACGTTATCACCATCTGGAACACTAGGGACAACTACAGACACTCTAGTGAGAGCACTAGCCGCAACAGAAACGTCTTTCTGCAGACGGCATGTGACATCAACAAGAGATGGCATTACTAGTTGCAAGTAATTGTTTTCCGACAAGGCGTCCCCTGTGGAGAAACTACTACTCGAACTAGCAGGCATTGCAGGGATAGGTTGAGCACTCAAGGCAATCTGAGCGTCCTCGGACACTTGAGGCATCGGACTATCCTGCAATTCTGAAGGTATAGGTGGAACACTGATGGGAGTGACAGAATTACCAGTGCCTGACCGCTTGGGTACGCTACTGGAGAAAGCATTGGCTTGTAAGGACTTAATCCGTACATCATACTCTGCAGCAGTATAACAGATTTCTGATCCAAGCTGGTAACCCCAGAATGGAACGATCAAGTCGTCAATTTGTGCATGCCATCGATAAGGGTCGAGCACAATGCGTAAGTCTCGCATGGAAGCAAATCCCAGTAGAAGGTCACCAGGGAAAGTAATCTGGTCGACAACAAGGAAGGAAACAGTGAAGTCTCTACCTTGGATAGAAAAGGTTAGGGCAGTCGTACCTCGGACACGCAGGTGAGAACCAGATACTCCACTAAGAGAGGACACAGGAGTCGGTTCTACAAGAAGGACATGTCGTAACTTCTTATCCTTAAACAAACTAGACCTAATAATATTGATTTGCGCACCAGAGTCCATGAACAATTGAACGGGCGCATTATAAACAGATGCTTGCACTATAGGGCCTATGGTTGCATTGGAAGTTATGTGCAAACAAAAAGGTGGATTTTCATCAGAAAAGACTTGTTCTACTCCATCCCCAAAATCATCTATGTCAGAGACATGTGAAGCAACAACCTCAGCAGGGTTGTCATTCTCGAGACTGCTTAAGGCTTCAAAGGAGTTGTGAACGGGGATGGTGTACTCATTATCACCTACTGTCACCATGGGGCGGTTTGACTGGGGCGCTCGAATTCCCCCGACTGGGAAGAACGAGCCTGGTTCTGGTGAGTTTGAGAATTGAATGAGTGAGCCTGGTTCTGGTTATTTTGAAAACCACGAGATCTGTTTCCTCTACGGGTTCTGCGGTTGGAACGACCACGGAAAGGCCTAGAGTACTGAAGGTTATAGAGAGCATTACACTCAGATGTGTCATGTCCATGTATTCTATGATAAGTACAGTAGGGAAGATCTGAGTACTCATCATCAGCACGACGTCTCTTAGGGTAACTATCAGGACAATTAATTGCAATATGGCCACGGAAACCACAGTTGTAACAATTCCGCCGACTATGGTTACTGAATGTACTATGAATACTACGAGGTGTATAACGACTCTGTACACTGGTTCTTGGTGATCTCTGAGATGGTTGACGACTACGATTTGTCTCTGTGGCGCAAACAAGAGGTGGTGCAGACTGAGGCATATGTGTGACATTACTTTTAATACAAGGGAAAGTACCCTGGGGGCACAAGGAACGTACATGATTTAAGGCTGTAAGTGGTTCCATCGTTACAGTTGGAGGATGAGCCTCATAAGCACACACAGAAGCAGGCGGCATTAGTTCTTTAATTGCTCCAAAAGCTGCTATTTTAGCAATTGATGCTGTAAATGGTTTAGCCTCTTCAGGGAGAAAAGATGATGATTGGACAGCATTGATAAATGATGATAAAAGTTTGTCTAATCTAACAGCAAATGCACTCAACGATTCAGTACTCATGGGTGTAGCATTCACTAGTTCCCTAAGAACGACATATGGATCAGCTGTTTTTACTGGGACAAGGAAAGAACGAATCAGTTCCTCATATTGTGACCACCTAGTAAGATTCCTGAAGTCTCGCATATCAAGGAGATCAACAACGTGAACAGCAGCAGGAGATCGATAAAGAGCTTCTTTAGCAAGTCTGATAAGGCTTTCCTCTGAAGGAGGACCTTCAGCTAGGGCACTAGCACGAGAACGAATGGCTGCAAACCATGCTTCAAGACTATGTACATGGCCATTGAATAAAGGTAACGCATCAAGGGAATCACGAGTATAACTATAATATCTCGGTGTCTGAGTCGGTCTGTCAGTCGGTAAGGAACTGTGAGGACTGATGACAGGGCCAGCAGTAGTAGCCTGAGAGGTCTGAGTGTCGACATTCACTAAAGTATCACTTGACGGTATGTGAGACATAATGGCAAAGTAGCACGAGAACAAATAAGGCAAAAATAATGAACAATAAAAATGATATAAAATTCTAGAATTGAAATGAAAAGATATACAACTAATTCTGCAGAATAATTTCTAAATACACTGCAAGAAGAAAGAAAACTCAATTTAAAGGACTATTGACAAAAATAAAAAATTTACATTGAAATATACAAGTAAAAATATTACTGGAGACTGAATTAAATTCAAAATGAGCTGTCTTTACTCTTGCTAATAAAGAAATTAATTAATTAAATTTTTTAAATCAAGGTGAAAGTGTAAAATAAAATTATTAAATTGTTAACTGGGAAATTTTAAATATTTTCTAAGAATGCATAGACAAAATTAAATTATAAATCATAAAAATAGCAATAAAAGAAAATAATTCACTGCAGAACAGTTCAACAAAATAATTCACTTCAGAACAAGTGCAACAAAATAAAGTTTAGAAACAATCACTGCAGTAATAAATTGTCACTGGGAAAACTCAGGTAAAATAATGAATTAAAATATGAAGACCAAAAAAAAATAAACTGATTGAACACTTTAACTCTTAATTGTAAATTAGACAAAACAATTTACTCAAACAGAGTAAGAAAAACACTTTACGTTAAAAGTAATTGAAATTGCATCAAGAGTGAATTTGTTCAAGAATTATAAAAAATAAAACACAGGAACAAAACAGGGAATATAACACTTACAGTGACGGAGCACCCAACAGTATGAATTTATTCTTACAACAAATTCCTGCTGTGACTGATACAACAAAAATCTTGCTGTGACTGATACGACAAAAATTTTGCTGGCAAAAATAATGGTACACAGTCTGCGAAAAATTAGAGGAATGAGACACTGTTGGCATACGAAAAAAATGACACACATAGAAATAAATGGAAAATTTGGTATACTGGGGTGAATATCACTGCATGAAATACAATGATATACTGAGAACACAACACTGAAAGAATACAATAAAAAAAAAAAATGAATCACTTCACACAGAGTGACTGACTGGTACACTACACAATAATACTTACTACAGACAGGAGTAGCATAAAGAAAAACACAGCAGAAAAATATAAGATAAGTGAAAACACTGAAAAATATTGTAAAAAAAAAATACTGAGTCAAAGAATACTGCGTTTACACTGAAAAACACAAGGTTTAGAGTACACAAACAATTTACTATAAATGTCTCACACACGCAAATGTCCTGAAATGCAAGAAAAATGTCTCAAGAAAATTATCACTGAAGTCGGGAGTAGGAGACGGGTGATGAGTACTGGTGGTGAGGCGAAGATATTGTCCTGTGGGCGGGCGGTGCTTCCTCTTCCACTCGCACTGTTGTCGTGAAGAAATGTGCGTTCTAGGCGAACTCACATAACTGGCTTTATCTCGTTGGCACCAGCTACAATCTCTTGACCAATTATGTGAGCCAAAACAGTACTAGGACCCGGTACAAGGGTGCAAACAACCACAGGTAGATGAATGGATGGCTGGTGGTGGTGGATGGTGGGTGTGACTCTCGCTGGGGTACTGCCGCGCACCCCGGGTGGTGGGAGAGAGAGTGGTGGGGGGGGACGCTGGGGGTCTGCCGCGCACCCCACTCACCCACGAAGATGGCTAACAACCCACTCTATGCCACAGGAATGGTAAAAAAAAAACCACTCTTAGCATCCAACAGGGAGCACAGCGATATAAACAATACCTCAGAGGAGCTTGGCTTACTTCTTACTGCGTGGCTTACTTCTCTCTCTCAGCTGGGTTAGAAGCTGGGTTGGCTGACTGGCTTACCCCACGAGAATGGATGACTGGAAGACGTGTAACGATGCACAAAGCACGGAGGAGCAGTTGGATGACAGGAGACAGGCTGGATGATAGGCTGACTGGCGTTCACTTCCACAGTCTGGCTTACTGACTGGCTTAATTGCAAAATCCGGGTCAACCCCTCGGAGATTGAAGCAATTAGCACACAAACTAAGCCAGGAAGCTTGAAACGGCTGCAACAGGCTTGCAGGCAGTAGGTAGTGAGTGAGGGTATAAGCTGCTGGCTGGAGGGTGTGAGGGGAGGGCATTCACCTTTGACCCTGCCGGCTACTCACAACAGTCTTCAAACGCCTTGAATTACCCTTAAAAACGTAAATCCACGCTCCACACCGCTGCACACCATTTATCATGTGGGAGTTCGATACGTGGATTAGGGTAGAAATACTCACGTAGGCTGTTATACGTATAATTGCTGTTATGTGGAGAATGCCCGCCAGCCGTACCTATCTCCTTGCTTCCACTCGTAACACTGACTAGCCGGCTGGCCAGTACCCCGTAGTGGGTGTTTTGAAATAGTGTCAGCTCAGCACAATATGAGTTGAATCAACGGACGGTTACGGTAACTGGTTACTAGACTGGTAACTGGTTACTACTACTGAGATATATATATATATATACATATATATATACATATATATATATATATATATATATATATATATATATACATATATATATATATATATATATATATATATATATATATATATATATATATATATATATATATATATATATTTATATATATATATATATATATATATATATATATATATATATATATATATATATATATATATATATATATATATATATATATATATATATATAGATAGATATATATATATAGATATATACAGTGGACCCTCGACCAGCGATGGCATCGATTAACGATAAATCTGACTAGCGATACATTTTTTCGCAACAATTTTGCCTCGATTAGCGCTAAAAAACTCGACCAACACTATTCCTTCTGTCTCAGACGCGTCCACTTCTGGCCAGTGTTTACAAGCCAGCCAGCGACCGCGGTCGCTTCCAAGCATACAATCGGAACATTTCGTATTATCACAGCCTTTTTAGTGATTGCACCTGCAAAATAAGTCACCATGGGCCCCAAGGTGAGAATTACTATGGATATGAAGAAAGAGATCATTGCTAAGTATGAAAGTGGAGTGCATGTCTCCGAGCTGACCAGGCTGTACACAAAACCCCAATCAACCATCGCTACTATTGTGGCCAAGAAAACGGCAATCAAGGAAGCTGTTCTTGCCAAAGGTGCAACTATGTTTTCGAAACTGAGATCGCAAGTGATAGAAGATGTTGAGAGACTGTTATTGGTATGGATAAACGAAAAACAGATAGCAGGAGATAGCATCTCTCAAGCGATCATATATGAAAAGGCTAGGAAGTTGCATGACGATTTAATTAGAAAAATGCCAGCAACTAGTGGTGATGTGAGTGAACTTAAGGCCAGCAAAGGTTGGTTTGAGAGATTTAAGAATCGTAGTGGCATACATAGTGTGATAAGGCATGGTGAGGCTGCCAGTTTGGACCAAAAAGCAGCTGAAAAATATGTGCAGGAATTCAAGGAGTACATAGACAGTGAAGGACTGAAACCTGAACAAGTGTTTAATGGTGACACTGACAATGTTGTGAAACACGTTAGGAATGTCATAAAGGAACAGGAGGTACAGGCCTCTATGGGCAGATATGTTGTGCGACAGAGGTCCAGTGACTCTCAAGCTGGTCCTAGTGGCATTAAAAGAAGAAGGGAAGTAACCCCGGAAAAGGACTTGCGACCTCAAGTCCTAACGGAAGGGGATTCCCCTTCTAAACACTAAGACCATCAACACACTCCCCTCTTCCCATCCCATCAATCATCACCAGATCTTCAATAAAGGTAAGTGTCATGTAACTGTGCATGTCTTCTTCAGTTTGTGTGTATTAAAATTAATATTTCATGTGTTAAATTTTTTTTTCAATACTTTTGGGTGTCTTGCACGGATTATTTTGATTTCCATTATTTCTTATGGGGAAAATTAACTTGACTAACGATTATTTTGACTAACGATGAGCTCTCAGGAACGGATTAATAGCGTTAGTCGAGTATATATATATATATATATATATATATATATATATATATATATATATATATATATATATATATATATATATATATATATATATATATATATATATATATATATATATATATATATATATATATATATATATATATATATATTGAAAAAAACTAAAACAGTAAGATTTTTTTAACGTTTTTACGTTTATAACTTGTTTTACGTACGAGCAATGAATTACTTTCATGTAGCTTTAGGCTATTCTGCTAGTTCTATTTTGCTAGTCCTTTTCTGGTCGTTCTGTTTTTTCTGGTTCTAGTCTGCTAGTTCTATTCTTTTAGTTCTATTCTGCTAGAACTGTTCTGCTAGTACTATTCTGTAAGTACTGTTCTGCTAGTACTATTCTGATAGTACTTTTCTGCTAGTACTACTCTGCTAGTACTGTTCTGCTAGTACTATTCTGCTAGTACTGTTCTGCTAATACTATTCAGCTAGTACAGTTCTGCTAGTACTATTCTGCTAGTACTGTTCTGCTAGTACTATTCTGCTAGTGCTGTTCTGCTAGTACTATTCTGCTAGTACTGTTCTGCTAATACTATTCTGCTAGCACTGTTCTGCTAGTACTATTCTGCTAGTACTGTTCTGCTATTACTATTCTTCTAGTGCTGTTCTGCTAGTACTATTCTGCTAGTGCTGTTCTGCTAGAACTGTTCTGCTAGTACTATTCTGCTAGAACTGCTCTGCTAATACTATTCTGCTAGAACTGTTCTGCTAGTACTATTCTGCTAGAACTGTTCTGCTAGTACTATTCTGCTAGAACTGTTCTGCTAGTACTATTCTGCTAGTGCTATTCTGCTAGTACTATTCTGCTAGAACTGTTCTGCTAGTACTATTCTGCTAGAACTGTTCTGCTAGTACTATTCTGCTAGTGCTGTTCTGCTATTACTATTCTGCTAGTGCTGTTCTGCTAGTGCTATTCTGCTAGTGCTGTTCTGCTATTACTATTCTTCTAGTGCTGTTCTGGTAGTGCTATTCTGCTAGTGCTGTTCTGCTAGTACTATTCTGCTAGTGCTGTTCTGCTATTACTATTCTTCTAGTGCTGTTCTGGTAGTACTATTCTGCTAGTGCTGTTCTGGTAGTACTATTCTGCTAGTGCTATTCTGCTAGTACTATTCTGCTAGAACTGTTCTGCTAGTACTATTCTGCTAGTGCTGTTCTGCTAGTACTATTCTTCTAGAACTGTTCTGTTAGTACTATTCTGCTAGTGCTGTTCTGCTAGTACTAATCTGCTAGTGCTATTCTGCTAGCACTGTTCTGCTAGTACTATTCTTCTAATAATATTCTGCTACTACTCTTCTGCTAGTACTGTTCTTCTACTACTGTTCTGAAAGGACTATTCTGCTAGTACTGTTCTGCTAGTACTATTCTGCTAGTGCTGTTCTGCTAGTACTATTCTGCTAGAACTGTTCTGTTAGTACTATTCTGCTAGTGCTGTTCTGCTAGTACTATTCTGCTAGTGCTATTCTGCTAGTACTGTTCTGCTAGTACTATTCGTCTAATAATATTCTGCTACTACTCTTCTGCTAGTACTGTTCTTCTACTACTGTTCTGAAAGGACTTTTCTGCTAGTACTGTTCTTCTACTACTGTTCTGAAAGGACTTTTCTGCTAGTATTAGTATACACACTGTGTACAGGTAGGTCAAGGGACGTGAGTGAAGGTTAACTGTTATCTCTGCTTTCCCTCCTTTCCTCTATTCCTCTTCCTCCTCTCTCCTCTCCTCTATTTGCCTTCTTTTGTCAGCATAGTTGCTAACAAACGTTGTAAAGCCATTGCCTTACCAGGTGAGAACATTTGTATAACGAACTTATTGCCCCATCGTATTCCACTTGAACCTGGTACTAGACCTGTCTATATACCTGCGTACAGAATGTCTCATTCACAAGTTGCTGTCGCAGAAGAATTGATCAGTCAGATGCTGGATGATGGAGTTATTGTACCTAGCAATTCACCCTGGAATGAGCCCTTGATCCTAGTACCTAAGAAGGATGGTACTATGGTACTTAAGACAGGCTGGATGGTGGAGGCTGCATGACTCCCCTTCCCCCCCCCAAGACTGGCTTGGTGGCTTGGCTTAATTTGCAAACCCGGGTCAACACTCGACACTTTATCCAACTGTCCTCCATTATTATTATTATTATTATTATTATTATTATTATTATTATTATTATTATTATTATTATTATTATTATTATTATTATTATTATTATCACCTGTCGCCACTCTCGCCTCTATTCTCTTTCCTTCGTTCCTCTTCCTCCTCACCCCTTTCTACTCCCTTCTTTCCTTGTTAATACTTCCTTCTCCTCCCTTTCTCTCATTTATTCCTTCCCCCACTCCCTTCTTCCCCCTTCCCAAGTTACCATTCTCTACGTTCATCCATGTTAATGCTCACTATTTTCAACTTTTATGCACGGTTCAATTTCCGAGCGAATGGGAACTGTGGTGGGCGAGATTTCCTGCGGTTGGGATTCTAACCTGGGTGAAACCACCCCCGCCCAGCCCACAAACACGCTCCCATCCTCCCTCACACCCC
>NC_091300.1:32063040-32128040 GCF_038502225.1 Cherax quadricarinatus | reverse complement strand
TTTTTACCAGTTTGACCGTAATAAACTTTATCGCAAATTTTACAAGGAATCTTATAGACACATCCATCAGCATTTTGGGGGAATTCTTAATCAAAAGTTTTTTTACTGTATCAAGATTTTTGAATACAACTTTAATATTAAAAGTCTTAAGAAGAGAAGGCATATCAACCAAGTTTTCATGGTAAGGGAGAACCAACATGTTTTTAGTTGAATAAGGCTGGTTGCCCTTTTTGGATTATGAAAAGTGTTCCTAGCAACTTTAAAAGATTTATCAATTACATTTCTTGGGTATTTTAAATCATTACCTATTTCATAAATTTTGGACATTTCCTCATCTATGAACTCAGGACTACAAATTCGTAAAGCTCTCAAAAACATTGATGAGAAAACAGACAGTTTGACTCTATCTTGATGCGAGGAATAATAGTGGACATAGGAACAGTTATTTGTAGGTTTTCTGTAAATTTTAAATTTGAATTCATTATTACCCTTAATAATTAAAACATCTAGAAAAGGCAATGAGTTATTTTCTTCAAACTCAACAGTAAAGTTTATAGAATGGGCTAAGCTATTTAATTTTCCAAGAAAATGGTGTATATCCTTGGATGCTTCACTTTCATAGTTCCTTGATAATGTGAGTAGTCACGAAAGCGCTTGGAATTTCTCTTTCTTTCAGAGTGGTTGTTTTGCATATATATATATATATATATATATATATATATATATATATATATATATATATATATATATATATATATATATATATATATATATATATATATATATATATATATATATATATATATATATATATATAAGTGTGTGTGTGCGTGTGTGTGCGTGTGTGTGTGTGTGTGTGTGTGTGTGTGTGTGTGTGTGTGTGTGTGTGTGTGTGTGTGTGTGTGTGTGTGTGTGTGTGTGTGTGTGTGTGTGTGTGTGTGTAGCCCAACATAAATACTCAGTCAGGACAGTGCAGGAATCGAACGCTATCTTTTACCACGTTATTTCCTGTAATCACCCATCGGGATGGGATGCTGCCCAAATTATTGTACCAAGCAGTTACGTCATAGAAACAAACATAATTGAATCATCTTGAAACATGACAAGAATACCATATATAACTCAAATTATGGGCTATACATGCTTGATAGCTATTAAGTAGAGTTTACCGTACACAACCTTACCTGGAGTTTACCTGGAGAGAGTTCCGGGGGTCAACGCCCCCGCGGCCCGGTCTTTGACCAGGCCTCCTTAGGTCAGTGTCCCAGGATGCGACCCACACCAGTCGACTAACACCCAGGTACCCATTTTACTGATGGGGAACATAGACAACAGGTTGAAAGAAACACGTCCAATGTTTCTGCTCTGGCTGGGAATCGAACCCAGGCCCTCGCCGTGTGAAGCGAGAGGGTTAACCACCAGGCCACCATGCTATACAAAATCACAGGAGTTCTCATTATATCAGGTGGTCTCATGATGGATTGGTGACGCTGGACTAGTTGTCTACGCACTATAACACTGTGCTACGTCAGTTGACGTATGGTTATATAACGCGTTTAACTGTGATTGTACCATACATTGACAAGTACACAAAATTACCTAATAACATAGGTAGTGAGGTTAAAGGATATTAGAAGTAGAAATCTGGATCATAGATATATTATAGGAATGTTATAGAAGAATCCCAAGTAAGGCATATTAATCGATACTGAGAACAACAGTAGACAATATTTAGGAAAATATAAAGAGATGCTTCTCAGTACCTTGAGACTGAGAACATTCCAGTACCCCAGAACAGGACATTTAAACGGACAAAGAGCACATTCATTCCCTTTCTTTTATTAATTAAAAAGTACACATAATAATAGCAATCCATATACATGTACATAATATCCACTGAGAAACGTATTTTCTAAAGTCACATGACCTGTTCTAAACGGCTAGAAAAAACTTGGGACGGGCTATTATATCTTTTAATAATATAATACTTGAAGTCTAAAAAATCTCTTACCCCATGTGGGAGAGATGGGGATGGTGGGAGTGTTGGTGTGACACCGACCGTTGGCCCACACTCTAAGTCAGTAGCTGGGGATAGACCCGCATTGCGATATTCTGAGGAAAAAACTTCCCCTCACTCCTTCATAGCATAGCTCCTGATGATGCACTCAGAAGTGTGAAAGTACTTGAGTCAAAGATTTCCAACCCCTCCCGTGGCTTGTCTTGCATAGCCTGTCTGCAGTTATTTGCAATATATATATATATATATATATATATATATATATATATATATATATATATAT
Source organism: Cherax quadricarinatus (assembly GCF_038502225.1). Lineage (NCBI taxonomy): Eukaryota > Metazoa > Arthropoda > Malacostraca > Decapoda > Parastacidae > Cherax > Cherax quadricarinatus. The sequence continues at coordinate 32,125,740 of NC_091300.1, read as the reverse complement.
ATATATATATATATATATATATATATATATATATATATATATATAAATAACAAAAAGGCACAATACCGTGACTGAAACGATACACAAATAACCCGCAAATAACCCGCACATAAAAGAGAGAAGCTTACGACGACGTTTCGTAAGCTTCTCTCCTTTATGTGCTATTATTACTTTTCCTTTTATATCCATGGGGAAGTGGAATAAGAATCTTTCCTCCATAAGCCATGCGTGTTGTAAAAGTCGACTAAAATGCCGGGAACAATGGGCTAGTAACCCCTTTTCCTGTAAAGATTACTAAAAAGAATAAGAAGAAGAAAATTGTCAAAGTGGGAAGTCTGAATGTACGTGGATGTTGTGCAAATGATAAGAAAGAGATGATTGTGGATGCTATGAATGAGAAGAAGCTGGATGTCCTGGCTTTAAGTGAAACAAAGCTGAAGGGGGTGGGAGAGTTTCAATGGAGAGGAATAAATGGGATTAGGTCAGGGGTTTCAAATAGAGTTAGAGCTAAAGAAGGAGTAGCAACAATATTGAAGGATAAGCTATGGCAGGAAAAGAGGGAACATAAATGTATTAATTCAAGGATTATGTGGAGCAAAATAAAGATTGGATGTGAAAAGTGGGTTATAATAAGCGTGTATGCACCTGGAGAAGAGAGAAGCATAGAGGAGAGAGAGAGATTTTGGGAAATGTTGAGTGAATGCGTAGGGAGTTTTGAATCAAGTGTGAGAGTAATGGTGGTTGGGGATTTCAATGCTAAAGTGGGTAAAAATGTTATGGAGGGAGTAGTAGGTAAATTTGGGGTGCCAGGGGTAAATGTAAATGGGGAGCCTTTAATTGAGCTATGTGTAGAAAGAGATTTGGTAATAAGTAATACATATTTTATGAAAAAGAGGATAAATAAATATACAAGGTATGATGTAGCACATAATGAAAGTAGTTTATTAGATTATGTATTGGTGGATAAAAGGTTGATGGGTAGGCTCCAGGATGTACATGTTTATAGAGGAGCAACTGATATATCGGATCATTATTTAGTTGCAGCTACAGTTAGAGTAAGAGGTAGATGGGAAAAGAGGAAGGTGGCAACAACAAGTAAAAGGGAGGTGAAAGTGTATAAACTAAGGGAGGAGGAAGTTCGGGTGAGCTATAAGCGACTATTGGCAGAAAGGTGGGCTAGTGCAAAGATGAGTAGTGGGGGGGTTGAAGAGGGTTGGAATAGTTTTACAAATGCAGTATTAGAATGTGGGGCAGAAGTTTGTGGTTATAGGAGGGTGGGGGCAGGAGGAAAGAGGAGTGATTGGTGGAATGATGAAGTAAAGGGTGTGATAAAAGAGAAAAAGGTAGCTTATGAGAGGTTTTTACAAAGCAGAAGTGTTATAAGAAGGGCAGAGTATATGGAGAGTAAAAGAAAGGTGAAGAGAGTGGTGAGAGAGTGCAAAATGAGAGCAGATGATAGAGTGGGAGAGACATTGTCAAGAAATTTTAATGAAAATAAGAAAAAAAAATGGAGTGAGTTAAACAAGTTAAGAAAGCCTAGGGAAAGTATGGATTTGTCAGTTAAAAACAGAGTAGGGGAGTTAGTAGATGGGGAGATGGAGGTATTAGGTAGATGGCGAGAATATTTTGAGGAACTTTTAAATGTTGAGGAAGAGAGGCGGTAATTTCATGCACTGGTCAGGGAGGTATACCATCTTTTAGGAGTGAAGAAGAGCAGAATGTAAGTGTGGGGGAGGTGCATGAGGCATTACATAGAATGAAAGGGGGTAAAGCAGCTGGAACTGATGGGATCATGACAGAAATGTTAAAAGCAAGGTGGGATATAGTGTTGGAGTGGTTGGTACTTTCGTTTAATAAATGTATGAAAGAGGGGAAGGTACCTAGGGATTGGCAGAGAGCATGTATAGTCCCTTTATATAAAGGGAAAGGGGACAAAAGAGATTGTAAAAATTATAGAGGAATAAGTTTACTGAGTATACCAGGAAAAGTGTACGGTATGGTTATAATTGAAAGAATTAGAGGTAAGACAGAATGTAGGATTGCGGATGAGCAAGGAGGTTTCAGAGTGGGTACGGGATGTGTAGATCAAGTGTTTACATTGAAGCATATATGTGAACAGTATTTAGATATAGGTAGGGAAGTTTTTATTGCATTTATGGATTTAGAAAAGGCATATGATAGAGTGGATAGAGGATCAATGTGGCATATGTTGCAAGCATATGGAATAGGTGATAAGTTATTAAATGCTGTAAAGAGTTTTTATGAGGATAGTGAGGCTCAGGTTAGGGTGTGTAGAAGAGAGGGAGACTACTTCCCAGTAAAAGTAGGTCTTAGACAGGGATGTGTAATGTCACCATGGTTGTTTAATATATTTATAGATGGGGTTGTAAAGGAAGTAAATGCTAGGGTGTTCAGGAGAGGGGTGGGATTAAATTTTGGGGAATCAAATTCAAAATGGGAACTGACACAGTTACTTTTTGCTGATGACACTGTGCTTATGGGAGATTCTAAAGAAAAGTGGCAAAGGTTAGTGGATGAGTTTGGGAATGTGTGTAAATGTAGAAAGTTGAAAGTGAACATAGAAAAGAGTAAGGTGATGATTTAGATAAAGAAAAATTGGATATCAAATTGGGGAGGAGGAGTAGGGAAGAAGTGAATGTTTTCAGATACTTGGGAGTTGACGTGTCAGCGGATGGATTCATGAAGGACGAGGTTAATCATAAAATTGATGAAGGAAAACAGGCGAGTGGTGTGTTGAGGTATATGTGGAGACAAAAAGTGTTATCTATGGAGGCAAAGAAGGGAATGTATGAAAGTATAGTAGTACCAAGACACTTATATGGGAGTGAAGCTTGGGTTGTAAATGCTGCAGCAAGGAGGTGGTTGGAGGCAGTGGATATGTCCTGTCTAAGGGTAATGTGTGGTGTGAAAATTATGCAGAAAATTCGGAGTGTGGAAATTAGGAGGTGTGGAGTTAATAAAAGTATTAGTCAGAGGGCTGAAGAGGGGTTGTTAAGGTGGTTTGGTCATTTAGAGAGAATGGATCTAAGTAGAATTACATGGAGAGCATATAAATCTGTAGGGGAAGGAAGGCGGGGTAGAGGTCGTCCTCGAAAAGGTTGGAGGGAGGGGATAAAGGAGGTTTTGTGGGTGAAGGACTTGGACTTCCAGCAAGCGTGCGTGAGCGTGTTAGATAGGAGTGAATGGAGACGAATGGTATTTGGGACCTGACAAGCTGTTGAAGTGTAAGCAGGGTAATATTTAGTGAAGGGATTCTATTTTCTTTTTGGGGATTTTCTTTCTTTTTGGGTCACCCTGCCTCGGTGGGAGACGGCCGACTTGTTAAAAAAGAAATTGTATATATATATATATATATATATATATATATATATATATATATATATATATATATATATATATATATATATATGTCGTGCCGAATATGTAAAACTGGTCAATTAGCAAGAACTCATTTAAAATTAAGTCCTTTCTAAAATTTTCTCTTATACGTTTAAAGATATATTTTTTTCATTAATGTCAATGTAAAAATTTTTAATTTTGCTCCAAAAGAATCTTAGAAAACTTACCTAACCTTATTATAACAAGAACAATTTATTTTAGCCTAACCCAACTAAATATATTTTAGACTTGTTTACAGTAATTTAATACTAAACAAACACAGTGAAATATATTTTTTTCGTTAGGTTCAGAATGATTTTGCCGAAATTATTGCATACATAGATTTTCACTTGTTCTATATGGCAAGATGAACGTTGCTATTTAAGCCAAGATCGTAAGTTCTGCGCATTCGGCACGACATATATATATATATATATATATATATATATATATATATATATATATATATATATATATATATATATATATATATATATATATATATATATATATGTATATCGCAGTTCTCTGTAAATAACCATCTGTTTCTGCATGGTGAATTGATATAGAAATAGCTTGAGAGGTCAGAACATACATGAAGAGAATGAAATAGCTTGAAACCATGCTGGGGGCTCACTAATGTGCCCGGGCTGGAGAGAAACATGGCTTGTCAACAAGGCTGCCCAGCTTTTGAGGCATCTGTGGCCGAGTGGTCTAAATTCTAGAGTGTCACTTCGGGAACCCTGCCCGCCTCCCCTGACGTGGCTTCGAATCCTGTATAAAGTGGCCTGTTTATTTTTTATTAAATATGCAAGTTTTATCTCTGTGCTAAAAAAATTAGTTTTTCATTATTTAATAAATTTGCAACGTAATTTAATTTCCCTCCTACGTCTTTTAAAATTATATGTATATGGAAACCTTTTTTTTTTTACAGTTATTCCTTGCTTATACCTGACCATAATTAAAAATTTCCATAAGGAACTTATACCATATACAGGCAAGACTGAGGGGTTGATGCAGGAAGGTTGCTTGAGATCAGGGTGGAGGGGTTGATAAGTATCAGGGTGGAGGTGTTGTTAGTGATCAGGGTAAGGGAGTTGTTAGGGATCAGGGTGGAGGGGTTGTTAGAGATCAGGGTAGAGGGGTTGTTAGGGATTAGGGTGGAGGGGTTGATAGGCATCAAGGTGGAAAGGCTGTTAGGGATCAGGGTGGAGATGTTGTTAATGATCAGGGTAGGGGAGTTGTTAGGGATTAGGGTGGAGGGATTGTTAGAGGTTAGGTGGGAGGGGTTGTTAGAGATTAGGGTGGAGAGGTTGTTATGGATTAGGGTGGAGGGGTTGTTAGAGATCATGGTGGAAAGGTTGTTAGGGATTAGGGTGGAGGGGTTGTTAGGGATCAGGGTGGAAGGGTTATTAGGGATGAAGGTGGAGGGATTGTTAAGGATCAGGGTGGAGGGGTTGTTAGGGATCAGGGTGGAGGAGTTGTTAGGGATTAGGGTGGAGGGATTGTTAGGGATCAGGTTGGAGGAGTTGTTAGGGATTAGGGTGGAGGGGTTGTTAGGGATTAGGGTGGAGGGGTTGATAGGCATCAAGGTGGAAAGGCTGTTAGGGATCAGGGTGGAGGGGTTGTTAAGGATCAGGGTGGAGGTGTTGTTAGGGAACAGGTTGGAGGGGTTGTTAGGGATCAGGGTGGAGGGGTAGGAACAGGGGGAGAAGATAGTCTAAGAGCAACGTTGTGATGCTTGTATGGTGGGGATGAGGTGAGGGAGTATGCTCCACCCTCCTGGGAACCACATGAGGAGCATGTAAGAGAATATGCACAACCCTCCTAGGTACCACGTGAGGGAGTATGCTCCACCCTCCTGGGTACCACATGAGAAGCACGTGAGGGAGTATGCTCCACCCTCCTGGGTACCACATGAGAAGCACGTGAGGGAGTATGCTCCACCCTCCTGGGTACCACATGAGAAGCACGTGAGGGAGTATGCTCCACCCACCTGGGTACCACATGAGAAGCACGTGAGGGAGTATGCTCCACCCTCCTGGGTACCACATGAGAAGCACGTGAGGGAGTATGCTCCACCCTCCTGGGTACCACATGAGAAGCACGTGAGGGAGTAAGCTCCACCCTCCTGGGTAGCACACACACATGCTAGGGTGTCATTCTCCTGGCGGTATTTCCAGTGTTGGTGGGCGGTCGTCAACCCGCTCTCTGACTCATTTCCTTAATAAACAACAACAAATCGTAAATTTCTTGTATACTTGCATCAAGGCATCTTTTAGTCTTTCATTCCATAAACAAAGGAAAGCACACACTCACCACCCACTTCTTAGGTGTCAAAATAATTTTTGACACTAATAATTTTTGAAGCGCTAACATTATTTTTAAGTACGAACATAAAGTTTAAAGGTAAAGGGCACGTGCCACAACTTGGCATCTTTACTGTCGATACCCAAAATACCCAAATGCTGCACATGCGTCTTTAAGCTTTTTGTTGATTCTTAAAAATAATTTTAGGAGTTTTAAAAATTATTTCAGTATTTAAGAAATGGCGGACGAATTTTTTTTTTCTTTGTGGAATACTCAACTGTTGTGCATGTTTCTTGCTCACCTTATCAGTACTGTGTACCATTATAATAATTATGATGTTTAAATTATTAACATAATTTTAAGTATCTACTTCATTTTTTAAAGTATTACCTGGAGTTTACCTGGAGAGAGTTCCGGGGGTCAACGCCCCCGCGGCCCGGTCTGAGACCAGGCCTCCTGGTGGATCAGAGCCTGATCAGCCAGGCTGTTGCTGCTGGCTGCACGCAAACCAACATACGAGCCACAGCCCGGCTGATCCGGAACTGACTTTAGGTGCTTGTCCAGTGCCAGCTTGAAGACTGCCAGGGGTCTGTTGGTAATCCCCCTTATGTGTGCTGGGAGGCAGTTGAACAGTCTCGGGCCCCTGACACTTATTGTATGGTCTCTTAACGTGCTAGTGACACCCCTGCTTTTCATTGGGGGGATGGTGCATCGTCTGCCAAGTCTTTTGCTTTCGTAGTGAGTGATTTTCGTGTGCAAGTTCGGTACTAGTCCCTCTAGGATTTTCCAGGTGTATATAATCATGTATCTCTCCCTCCTGCGTTCCAGGGAATACAGGTTTAGGAACCTCAAGCGCTCCCAATAATTGAGGTGTTTTATCTCCGTTATGCGCGCCGTGAAAGTTCTCTGTACATTTTCTAGGTCGGCAATTTCACCTGCCTTGAAAGGTGCTGTTAGTGTGCAGCAATATTCCAGCCTAGATAGAACAAGTGACCTGAAGAGTGTCATCATGGGCTTGGCCTCCCTAGTTAACATAATTTTTTTTACAGAATCGATATATTTTATGCAATATCAAAATAATTGTCACAGTATTAACTTAATTATGTTTATTGTTGGAAATGTCATGTGAGAGACTCGTTGGTTCCGTCAAGGCTGCCTACATGACGAGCTCAATGTTCATCCTGTAAATCAACATATTATAAACCTTTGTACTGACTCATGTTTATAAGTCATGACGATAATAATGAACACAAGACAAAATTACAACCTGATGTAAGACAAACCCAGGAAATGCCATTAAGGATTTTCAGGCGTTAACATCAATATGTAATGTAACTAGACAGCACTGAGAGCTATGCAAGGACTACAAGTTACATCTTGCAAAGACAACATTAAAACTAAATTAATATACGACACTGGAGCAATCAGGTTACTCTCTGTAAACACCACGTGTCTGAGGATATCTTACAAATCTACTTTCAAATCTACGATGACTACGACATCATCAATAATCTGCTATGGATCAGTAGATGAGCTTGGGAGAGCTGGATCATTCAGGAAGTTACGCGAATGTAATATCAGAATCAAATTACGTGTGCATGACTAGGCACGTAGATAGTACTGACATTCTTGAAGCATTAGAGAAGGGGAAAAAATGTAACAGCACTCAGTGACTGCATCATTGTTCTATTAAAGATCAAATTGACACCGACGCCACCAGTTCGCAAACATAGTCTGTGAAATTATTACTGGAAATAGTAAAGTACACATTAAGTGCATGTGGATGCACACACACACACACACACACACACACACACACACACACACACACACACACACACACACACACACACACACACACACACACACACACACACACACATATACACGGCTAAGGAAGGAAGGAGGAGAGACAACAGGAAATGACCGTGAAGTATGTGAAGAACTCAACAAGAGATTCAAAGAAGTGTTCACAGAGGAGACAGAAGGGACTCCAGAAAGACGGAGAGGTGGGGCACACCACCAAGTGCTGGACACAGTGCACACAACCCAGGAAGAAGTGAAGAGGCTTCTGAGTGAGCTAGATACCTCAAAGGCAATGGGGCCAGATAACATCTCCCCATGGGTATTGAGAGAGGGAGCAGAGGCGCTATGTGTACCCCTAACAACAATATTCAATACATCTATCGAAACAGGGAGATTGCCTGAGGCATGGAAGACAGCAAATGTAGTCCCAATCTTTAAAAAAGGAGACAGACATGAAGCGTTAAACTACAGACCAGTGTCACTGACATGTATAGTATGCAAAATCATGGAGAAGATTATCAGGAGAAGAGTGGTGGAACACCTAGAAAGGAATGATCTCATCAACAGCAGCCAGCATGGTTTCAGGGACGGGAAATCCTGTGTCACAAACCTACTGGAGTTCTATGACATGGTGACAGCAGTAAGACAAGAGAGAGAGGGGTGGGTGGATTGCATTTTCTTGGACTGCAAGAAGGCGTTTGACACAGTTCCCCACAAGAGATTGGTGCAAAAACTGGAGGACCAAGCAGGGATAACAGGGAAGGCACTACAATGGATCAGGGAATACTTGTCAGGAAGACAGCAGCGAGTCATGGTACGTGGCGAGGTGTCAGAGTGGGCACCTGTGACCAGCGGGGTCCCGCAGGGGTCAGTCCTAGGACCAGTGCTGTTTCTGGTATTTGTGAACGACATGACGGAAGGAATAGACTCTGAGGTGTCCCTGTTTGCAGATGACGTGAAGTTGATGAGAAGAATACACTCGATCGAAGACCAGGCAGAACTACAAAGGGATCTGGACAGGCTGCAGACCTGGTCCAGCAATTGGCTCCTGGAGTTCAATCCCACCAAGTGCAAAGTCATGAAGATTGGGGAAGGGCAAAGAAGGCCGCAGACGGAGTACAGTCTAGGGGGTCAGAGACTACAAACCTCACTCAAGGAAAAAGATCTTGGGGTGAGTATAACACCAGGCACATCTCCTGAAGCGCACATCAACCAAATAACTGCTGCAGCATATGGGCGCCTAGCAAACCTCAGAACAGCATTCCGACATCTTAATAAGGAATCGTTCAGGACCCTGTACACCGTATACGTTAGGCCCATATTGGAGTATGCGGCACCAGTTTGGAACCCACACCTAGCCAAGCACGTGAAGAAACTAGAGAAAGTGCAAAGGTTTGCAACAAGACTAGTCCCAGAGCTAAGAGGTATGTCCTACGAGGAGAGGTTAAGGGAAATCAACCTGACGACACTGGAGGACAGGAGAGATAGGGGGGACATGATAACGACATACAAAATACTGAGGGGAATTGACAAGGTGGACAAAGACAGGATGTTCCAGAGTTTGGACACAGCAACAAGGGGACACAGTTGGAAGCTAAAGACACAGATGAATCACAGGGATGTTAGGAAGTATTTCTTCAGCCACAGAGTAGTCAGTAAGTGGAATAGTTTGGGAAGCGATGTAGTGGAGGCAGGATCCATACATAGCTTTAAGCAGAGGTATGATAAAGCTCACGGCTCGGGGAGAGTGACCTAGTAGCGATCAGTGAAGAGGCGGGGCCAGGAGCTCGGACTCGACCCCCGCAACCTCAACTAGGTGAGTACAACTAGGTGAGTACAACTAGGTGAGTACACACACACACACACACACACACACACACACACACACACACACACACACACACACACACACACACATACAAACACACACACACACACACACACACACATACACACACACACACACACACACACACACACACACACACACACACACACACACACAAACACACACACAAACAAACACACACACACACACACACACACACACACACACACACACACACACACACACACACACACACACACATACACACACACATACAAACACACACACACACACACATACACACACACACACACACAAGCCAGACTGGCAACAGAACAATATGTAGATACAGTTCGCTAAGAAACAATTTATCAAACAAAAGACTCACTCGTCACACAGAAAATTTGGAAACAACATTGGGATAATCTCAAACATCTTGAACAGAATAAAACACCGAAAAACCTTTATGTCACTCGCCCCGATAACAAGAAATATAAAAAAGTACAACGTTTAACAATAAAACAACAAGTAATACTTGCTAGACTAATACATGGGTGCAAATACATGTGGGAATAAAATAACAAGCGGCCCACTTCTTCCACAGTGTAAACCAAAGTGGACGAACCTAGTTCCCTTACACAGCACTGAGTTAACGTGACCAAACGTCTACTCACAAATCCCCACCTAGACACAAACACTCCTCCCTGACGCACCTACCCGCATTTCTTCTCAGCTTTGACATCATTAAATATTAATAGAGGCAATGTTGCACATCTCCATGTTGAATTTGATATTAATACATTTTCACGACAATGAAGTTGTTTGGGTAATATCCACAGTTATGAAGAAGTCATTACTACGTAGCATGTTAATGATCTTTCAAGTAACATATTGTGTGAAGGGTAGCATTTGTTGTCTTACAATATGTACGGGGCAAACATCCACGAACAAGTGGTATTTAATCAATAACAACACTGCAACTAGTAGGATTTGAACCCATGTTGTTTTAACCCGCCTCATGTGAACGAAAATTCCACGGCACTCTAACCCACAGGACCATACAATCCTACAAAATTCACGCACACAGCAGAGCTAGGTGTTGTATCGTGATCTGAGAACATACGATGGTGTGGGTGCTTCAGAGCTAATTTCATCCTCCTCCCCGTTTTGTGTACTAACCTCCACGAGCAGTATATATAGTGCTGTAACCACGAACAAGTGGTATTTAATCAATGACAGCACATCAACTAGTAGGATTCGAGCCCATGTTGTTCTAGCCCACCTCATGTGAGCGAAAATTATACGACGCTCTAACCCACGAGACCATACAATTCTACAAGAATCACACACAAAGCAAAGCTATGTGTTGTACCATGATCCGAGGACATACAATGGCAGTATACCAAACGGGGAGGAGGATGAAATTAGCTCTGAAGCACCCACACCATAGTATGTCCTCGGATTACGGCACAACAGCTAGCTTTGCTGGGTGAGTGATTCTTGTATTGTATGGGCCAGTGGGTTAGAGCGTCGTGGAATTTTTGCTCACCATGAAGCGGGCTAGAACAACTCGGGTTCATATCCTCAGCTAGTTGCAGTGTTGTTATTGATTAAATATCAATTGTTCGTGGTTACAATAATATATATATATAAATATATATATATATATATATATATATATATATATATATATATATATATATATATATATATATATATATATATATATGTATGTATACATATATTTATTTATTTTATTTATTAACACACTGGCCGATTCCCACCAAGGAAGGGTGGCCCGAGAAAGAAAAACTTTCACCGTCATTCACTCCACCACTGTCTTGCCAGAAGGGTGCTTTACACTACAGTTTTTAAACTGCAACATTAACACCCCTCCTTCAGAGTGCAGGCACTGTACTTCCCATCTCCAGGACTCAAGTCCGGCCTGCCGGTTTCCCTGAATCCCTTTATAAATGTTACTTTGCTCACACTCCAACAGCACATCAAGTATTAAAAACCATTTGTCTCCATTCACTCCTATCAAACACACTCACACATGCCTGCTGGAAGTCCAAGCCCCTCGCACACAAAACCTCCTTTACCCCCTCCCTCCAACCTTTCCTAGGCCGACCCCTACCCCGCCTTCCTTCCACTACAGACTGATACACTCTTGAAGTCATTCTGTTTCGCTCCATTCTTTCTACATGTCCAAACCACCTCAACAACCCTTCCTCAGCCCTCTGGACAACAGTTTTGGCAATCCCGCACCTCCTCCTAATTTCCAAACTACGAATTCTCTGCATTATATTCACACCACACATTGCCCTCAGACATGACATCTCCACTGCCTCCAGCCTTCTCCTCACTGCAACATTCATCACCCATGCTTCACACCCATATAAGAGCGTTGGTAAAACTATACTCTCATACATTCCCCTCTTTGCTTCCAAGGACAAAGTTCTTTGTCTCCAGAGACTCCTAAGTGCACCGCTCACCCTTTTCCCCTCATCAATTCTATGATTCACCTCATCTTTCATAGACCCATCCGCTGACACGTCCACTCCCAAATATCTGAATACATTCACCTCCTCCATACTCTCTCCCTCCAATCTGATATCCAATCTTTCATCACCTAATCTTTTTGTTATCCTCATAACCTTACTCTTTCCTGTATTCACTTTCAATTTTCTTCTTTTACATACCCTACCAAAATCATCCACCAACCTCTGCAACTTCTCTTCAGAATCACCCAAGAGCACAGTGTCATCAGCAAAGAGCAACTGTGACAACTCCCACTTTATGTGTGATTCTTTATCTTTTAACTCCACACCTCTTGCCAATACCTTGGAGTCCAGCTTGCGCTAGACTTTGATCCAAGGCAGCCAGCTTTCAGGGAGAAGGCTTACAGCTTTTCATCTCATCCCCTGCATGCATCAGCCTTACTAGAGATATTAACAATGCAAGGAATTCGCAAGAGCAGGCGAAATATACACAAACACTGTGTTTGTATATATTAACAGGGTTCTACCACACGACACAGTGTGGGTAGATTGGTAAAGCACTGCGTACCTAGTTCCAAGGTTCGTAGATTCGAGTCTCCTTCAGCCAGAGATCAGTGTTTGTGTATATTTCGCCTGCTCTTGCAAATTCCTTGCATTGTTAATATCTCTAGTAAGGCTGATGCATGCAGGGGATGAGATGAAAAGCTGTAAGCCTTCTCCCTGAAAGCTGGCTGCCTTGGATCAAAGTCTAACGCAAGCTGGACTCCAAGGTATTGGTCCAGTGTGGGTAGATTGGTAAAGCACTGCGTATCTTGTTCCAAGGTTCGTAGGTTCGAGTCTCCTTCAGCCAGAGATCAGTGTTTGTGTATATTTCGCCTGCACTTGCGAATTCCTTGCATATATATATATATATATATATATATATATATATATATATATATATATATATATATGTCGTGCCGAATATGTAAAACTGGTCAATTAGCAAGAACTCATTTAAAATTAAGTCCTTTCTAAAATTTTCTCTTATACGTTTAAAGATATATATTTTTTCATTAATGTTAATGTAAAAATTTATAATTTTGCATCAAAAGTATCTTAGAAAACTTACCTAACCTTATTATAACAAGAGCAATTTATTTTAGCCTAACCCAACTAAATATATTTTATCTTTGTTTACAATAATTTAATACTAAACAAACACAGTGAAAAATATTTTTTTCGTTAGGTTCAGAATGATTTTAGCGAAATTATTGCATACACAAATTTTCGCATGTCTTATGTGGCAAGATGAGCGTTGCTATTTAAACCAAGATAGCAAGTTCTGCCTATTCATTAAATACAAATTTTGCATCAGCAATGCAAAGTTTAATAAGTTTAATGATAGTAGGAACTGGCAATGGTAAATCATAGTTAACGAGTTCTTCAGATAAGAAACTTAATAAATCATCATTAGAGGATAAATCAGAAAATTTTTCAAAGTTACAAAAGGCTTTTACAATTTCAACATTATTAAGTTTTTTTGAAGTTACAAAACTTAGGCCAAAACCTAGAGCAGCAGTTGTATGTTTGTCTAAAATTTCATCTGCTCTAGGTTTTGGCCTAAGTTTTGCAACTTCAAAAAAACTTAATAATGTTGAAATTGTAAAAGCCTTTTGTAACTTTGAAAAATTTTCTGATTTTTCCTCTGATGATGATTTATTAAGTTTCTTATCTGAAGAACTCGTTAACTATGATTTACCATTGACAGTTCCTACTATCATTAAACTTATTAAACTTTGCATTGCTGATGCAAAATTTGTATTTAATGATAAGTTTTACACTCAGAAGTTTGGTATGGTAATGGGAAATCCTCTTTCACCTGTTCTTAGTAACCTATACATGGAATTTTTTGAAACAAGGTTACTTAACACAATCCTCCCTAATAGAGCTAAATGGTTCAGATATGTTGATGATATTTTGTGTCTTATGCCCAAAAATGTAGATATACACCATTTCCTTGGAAAATTAAATAGCTTAGCCCATTCTATAAACTTTACTATTGAGTTTGAAGAAAATAACTCATTGCCTTTTCTAGATGTTTTAATTATTAAGGGTAATAATGAATTCAAATTTAAAATTTACAGAAAACCTACAAATAACTGTTCCTATGTCCACTATTATTCTTCGCATCAAGATAGAGTCAAACTGTCCGTTTTCTCATCAATGTTTTTGAGAGCTTTACAAATCTGTAGTCCTGAGTTCATAGATGAGGAAATATTCAAAATTTATGAAATAGGTAATGATTTAAAATACCCAAGAAATGTAATTGATAAATCTTTTAAAGTTACTAGAAATACTTATTACAATCCAAAAAGGGACAACCAGCCTTATTCAACTAAAAATATGTTGGTTCTCCCTTACCATGAAAACTTGGTTGATATGCCTTCTCTTCTTAAGACTTTTAATATTAAAGTTGTATTCAAAAATCTTGATACAGTAAAAAAACTTTTGATAAAGTATTCCCCCCAAAATGCTGATGGATGTGTCTATAAGATTCCTTGTAAAATTTGCGATAAAGTTTATTACGGTCAAACTGGTAAAAATCTCGAACTAAGATTAAAACAACATAAATATAGCATTAGAACTGGACAAGATTCCAATGCTCTATTTATTCATATAAGAGATTTTAACCATCCAATTGATTTTCAAAAAGTTGAGAAAGTAGTATCAAGCAAGTCCATGGTCGACAGGAATATAATTGAATCTTGTTTCATAAAAAGCAGTTTTGACAATAATATGAATATTTCCTTTGGTTTATATAAATTAGATCCATTTATAATTAATAGAATTTGGGAAGAATTTAATAATACACTGGACAAATAATAATTTTTAAAATTTTCTTGGGTAGAATAGTTTGTTGGTGGGTTGTGCAAAGGACCTGTCCAGTTGGGCCGGCGCGCGTCAGGTGTTTAACCGTTGTGGGATCTGATAGTGAGGTGTTGGCCAGACCCCTTATATACCTTCCTTGGATGCTTTACTTTCATAGTTCCTTGATAATGTGAGTAGTCACGAAAGCGCTTGGAATTTCTCTATTCTTTCAGAGTGGTTGTTTTGCATATATATGTATATATATATATATATATATATATATATATATATATATATATATATATATATATATATATATATATATATATATATATATATATATATATATATATATATATATATATATATATATATATATATATATATATATATATATATATATATATATATATATATTTCCAACAAATCGGCCGTCTCCCACCGAGGCAGGGTGACCCAAAAAGAAAGAAAATCCCCAGAAAGTATATACTTTCATCATCATTCAACACTTTCACCTCACTCACACATAATCACTGTTCTTGCAGAGGTGACCAGATACAACAGTTTAGAAGCATATATATAAAGATATATAACATATCCCTCCAAAATGCTAATATCCCGAACCCCTCCTTTAGAGTGCAGGCATTGTACTTCCCATTTCCAGGACTCAAGTCCGGCTATATAAAAATAACCGGTTTCCCTGAATCCCTTCACTAAATATTACCTTGCTCACACCCCAACAGCTCGTCAGGTCCCAAAAACCATTCGCCTCCATTCACCCCTGTCTAACACGCTCATGCACGCTTTCTGGAAGTCAAAGCCTCTCGCCCACAAAACCTCCTTTACCCCCCTCCCTCCAAACTTTTAGAAGACGACCCCTTCCCCGCCTTTCTTCACCTACAGATTTATATCCTCTCCATGTCATTCTACTTTGATGCATTCTCTCTAAATGACCAAACCACCTCAACAACCCCTCTTCAACCCTCTGACTAATACTTTTATTAACTCCACACCTTCTCCTAATTTCCACACTCCGAATTTTCTGCATAATATTTACACCACACATTGCCCTTAGACAGGACATCCCCACTGCCTCCAACCGCCGCCTCGTTGCAGCATTTACAACCCAAGCTTCACACCCATATAAGAGAGTTGGTACCACTATACTTTCATACCTTCCCTTCTTTGCCTCCACAGATAACGTTTTTTGTCTCCACATATACCTCAATGCACCACTCACCTTGTTTCCTTTATCAATTCTATGGTTAACCTCATCCTTCATAAACCCATCCGCTGACACGTCAACTCCCAAATATTTGAAAACATTCACTTCTTCCATACTCCCTCTCTCCAATGTGATATCCAATTTTTCTTTATCTAAATTATTTGATACCGTCATCATCTTACTCTTATTCATGTTCACTTTTAACTTTATACTTTTACACACCCTCCCAAACTCGTCCACTAACCTTTGCAACTTTTCTTTAGAATTTCCCATAAGCACAGTATCATCAGCAAAAAGTAACTGTGTCAACTCCCATTTTGTATTTGATTCCCCATAATTTAATCCCACCCTTCTCCCCAACACCCTAGCATTTTCTTCTTTTACAACCCCATCTATAAATATATTAAGCAACCATGGTGACATTACACATCCCTGTCTAAGACCTACTTTTACCGGGAAGTAGTCTCCCTCTCTTCTACACACTTTAACCTGAGCCTCACTATCCTCATAAAAACTCTTTACAGCATTTAGTAACTTACCACCTATTCCATATACTTGCAACATCTGCCACATTGCTCCCCTATCCACTCTATCACATGCCTTTTCTAAATCCATAAATGGAATATAAACTTCCCTACCATTATCTAAATACTGTTCACATATATGCTTCAATGTAAACACTTGATCTACACATCTACTCATTCTAAAGCCTGCTTGCTCATCCAAAATCCTACTCTCTGTCTTACCTCTAATTCATCCAATAATAACCCTACCATACACTTTTCCTATTACACTCAGTAAACTTATTTCCCTATAATTTTTACCTCTTTTGTCCCCCTTCCCTTTATATAATGGAACTATACAAGCTCTCTGCCAGTCCCTAGGTACCTTCCTCTCTTTCATACATTTATTAAAGAAAAATACCAACCACTCCAACACTATATCCCCTCTTGTTTTTAACATTTCTGTCATGATCCCGTCAGTTCCTGCTACTTTACCTCCTGTCATTCTACGTAATGCCTCACGTACCTCCCCCACACTCACATCCTGCTCTTCTTCACTCCTAGAAGATGTTATAACTCCTTGTCCAGTGCATGAAATTATCGCCTCCCTTTTTTCATCGATATTTAAAAGTCCCTCAAAATATTCCCGCCATCTACCCAATACCTCCAGCTCCCCGTCTACTAAGTCCCCTACTCTGTTTTTAACTACAAATAGACAAATATATATATATATATATATATATATATATATATATATATATATATATATATATATATATATATATATATATATATATATATGTGTGTGTGTGTGTGTGTGTGTGTGTGTACTCACCTATTTGTACTCACCTATTTGTGGTTGCAGGGGTCGAGTCCTAGCTCCTGGCCCCGCCTCTTCACCGGTTGCTACTAGACCCTCTCTCTCCCCGCTCCATGAGCTTTATCA
Source organism: Cherax quadricarinatus (assembly GCF_038502225.1). Taxonomy (NCBI): domain Eukaryota; kingdom Metazoa; phylum Arthropoda; class Malacostraca; order Decapoda; family Parastacidae; genus Cherax; species Cherax quadricarinatus. Next base: position 32,108,372 of record NC_091300.1, on the reverse strand, counting down.
AACCTCGTCTTAAAACTGTGTATGGTTCCTGCCTCCACTACGTCATTTTCTAGGCTATTCCACTGCCTTACAACTCTATGACTGAAGAAATACTTCCTACTATCTCTCTGACTCATTTGTGTCTTCAACTTCCAATTGTGGCCTCTTGTTTCTGTGTCCCCTCCCTGGAACATCCTGTCCTTGTCCACCTTGTCTATTCCACGCAGTATTTTATATGTCGTTATCATGTCTCCCCTGACCCTCCTGTCCTCCAGTGTCGTCAGGCCGATTTCCCTTAATCTTTCTTCATAGGACATTCCCCTTAGCTCTGGAACTAACCTTGTTGCAAACCTTTGTACTTTCTCTAGTTTCTTGACGTGCTTTATCAAGTGCGGGTTCCAAACAGGTGCTGCATACTCCAGTATGGGCCTGACATACACGGTGTACAGTGTCTTGAATGATTCCTTACTAAGGTGTCGGAATGCTGTTCTCAGGTTTGCCAGGCGCCCATATGCTGCAGCAGTTATCTGATTGATGTGTGCTTCCGGAGACATGCTCGGTGTTATACTCACCCCAAGATCTTTCTCCTTGAGTGAGGTTTGCAGTCTTTGGCCACCTAGCCTATACTCTGTCTGTGGTCTTCTGTGCCCTTCCCCTATCTTCATGACTTTGCATTTGGCAGGATTAAATTCGAGAAGCCATTTGCTGGACCAGGTGTCCAGTCTGTCCAGGTCTCTTTGAAGTCCTGCCTGGTCCTCATCAGATTTAATTCTCCTCATTAACTTCACATCATCTGCAAACAGGAACACTTCTGAGTCTAACCCTTCCGTCATGTCGTTCACATATACCAAAAATAGCACTGGTCCTAGGACCGACCCCTGTGGGACCCCGCTCGTCACAGGTGCCCACTGTGATACATCATTACGTACCATGACTCGTTGTTGCCTCCCTGTCAGGTATTCTCTGATTCATTGCAGTGCCCTTCCTGTTATATGCGCCTGATGCTCTAGCTTCTGCACTAATCTCTTGTGAGGAACTGTGTCAAAGGCCTTCTTGCAGTCCAAGAAGATGCAATCAACCCACCCCTCTCTCTCTTGTCTTACTTCTGTTATTTTATCATAAAACTCCAGAAGGTTTGTGACACAGGATTTGCCTTCCGTGAATCCGTGCTGGTTGGCATTTATACTCCTGTTCCGTTCCAGGTGCTCCACCACTCTCCTCCTGATAATCTTCTCCATAATTTTGCATACTATACACGTCAATGACACAGGTCTATAGTTTAGTGCCTCTTTTCTGTCTCCTTTTTTGAAAATGGGAACTACATTTGCCGTCTTCCATACCTCAGGTAGTTGCCCAGTTTCCAGGGATGTGTTGAAGATTGTGGTAAGTGGTACGCACAACATATCTGCTCCCTCTCTAAGGACCCATGGAGAGGTGTTGTCCGGTCCCATTGCCTTTGAGGTATCGATGTCCCTTAGCAGGTTCTTCACCTCCTCCTCATCTGTATGTATGTCGTCCAACACTTGTTGGTGTATTCCTTGTTGGTGTCCCCATCTGGTCTGTCCCCCCAGAGTCCTTCCTGTCTGTACTGTAAATACTTCCTTAAATCTCGTGTTGAGCTCCTCACATACCTCTTGATCGTTTCTTGTGAGTTCTCCACCTTCTTTCCTCAGCCTTATATATGTGTGTGTGTGTGTGTGTGTGTGTGTGTGTGTGTGTGTGTGTAATAATTATTATTATTATTATTATTAAAGATTCGCCGGTATTCTCCCGGCCCGGGCCTTTTCCAAGTGGTGGCCCGGCCTTGGCTCCCTCTTTAGGGAGTGTCTGAGACCTAAGTCTCCCATGGGAGGAGGCACAAGTACCTCCTCATCTTTGGGACCAACTGTCCCTAGGCCTAGCCACAAGCTAGGCCTCTCTGGTCTGCCATCCCCGCCCCAAGGGATCAAATGGGAATGACAGTCTTATGAGCTAAAGGCTCGGACTCAGGCACCTACCCTACTCTAGAAGGGTTAGGCATGGTGTCGATTGTGTAATAATAATGTAATAATAATAATATTTTTTTAAGTAATATTATTAAATTAATTTAAACTAATCTATGATATATCTGGTAGAATTTTATTAAAAATTACATTAGTTTTGGTTAGGTAAGGTGAGGTTTCTAAGTTAATTTTGATGTCAAAATAATTTTTTAACATTGCATTCAATGAAAAATTAAATTTATTAATCCATAAAAGAAAATTTGTCAAATATATATATTTTAGGGAAGTTCTGCCTGACTGACCAATTGATCTCCTTAAGGACGAGATATGTATACATTAATTTGCAACCTAACATTACTTATAATAAGAAATATTTTTTGTGCAGGCACAGACAGGACAAGAAAATCAATGCACTGCAATGTATGCGAGAAGGCATGTAAAAACGCAGTCATATGGACACAATTTATGCCCATAAAAGAGTCGAGAAATTTATCAAAGGGGCTGCAGACGATATTCTCGGTGTTTTTCTGACACAGCAACACCTTCAACTCTCACCACTTGCTACACTGGTGCCAGTACAAAAGCCTTAGTCTTAGGTTGATAAAACCTGCAGGTGAAACACATCTCAATAAAGATACACAGGTGTTGCACATATCTTGGTCATTATTATTATTATTATTATTATTATTATTATTATTATTATTATTATTATTATTATTATTATTATTATTATTATTATTATTATTATTATTATTGTCGTATTATTATTATTGTTAATATTATTGTTTCTTTTTCATCTGTTATCTGTAAAGTCTAACCTCAGATCCTCAAAACGTTTGTAAGTAACTATGACAGAGGTTACAGACAAACCGAAATACAGCCCTGGAAGCTCTCACTCAGACGTGGGGGAGTTTAAATTGTCTTGGCAATCTTGGAAATATATGGAGGCCATCACATCAACACTCCTGTAGGAAGGATTAAATAGTCTGCATGATGCCTAAATAAGCACTGTAATCCGTTTCTTTTTTCGCAGAGATCCAGAGGGAATTTGCCAGAGCCTATATGAAGATTATCATCACGGGAAGTGCTGAATGCCCCGATGCAAATTCATATACTCAGGTAATGGCTCACATCTATCATTCTGAACAGCAGAGTAAACTGGCGATTTGATATGACGAATATAATTAAGCTTTGCCCACACTTTGAAGCATATACTCCAGCTTCACTGGAGTATTGAAACACCACCTTAACCACGGTCAATGACAGCATTTCATTCGCTGTTTTTTTTTTTTAGTATGAGAGGCCCATGTCTTAACACTGTTAGAAATTATCATCCCTCCCAAAAGTTCGCCATATTTTCCAAAGTCATGATGACTTCTGATAACACGTGAGGGATTGTCTGTTATCTCCTGGATCTCATGAAACACACAGCCACAATCCTGTGGACGGGAAACTCGTAAGCAGCTTTATCAGTTCACTCTGTGATCTCGTCGGCAGCAGCTTGTACACGGCCACGTCACCTCAGGGCAAGACGCCGGCAGATGAATGGCCAAATCATCCACACAGAGACCTTGACGTCTTCCGGGATAACACTTGCAACATTCTAAATGGCAACCCTGAAGCACATGAGATTCATGACAGACTGTTGCAGGACTCCTTCCTCTCAGGACAACACTGAAGCAGGTGAAACTCAAGATTCTTAGCAGGACTCTTCTCTCTTGGGAAAACTTCCTCAGACAATAATTATTAAGCCTCACTTGAACCATATGTCATGTAAAAACTCAGAAGGTGGTTTCCCAGCGTGTTTATAAAGTTGTCTAATTGTGGCACACCTACACGTGGTATCCAGGGCTTTCGCTAGTTCAAAGAATACTGCCATTTTGTAGTAGTGACTTGCATACCCTGTTGGGACGTCGTTCAACAGTCTCTCACCAGGGAATCTGTGGTGGACTCAAATTTACGAAAGAAATATTGAACCTGAGTATTTAAATGAAATTAAACTGAATATTTATTTCCAGAAATTTGGAGGGCCATCTATTTGAGGAGACGGATCTGTAGTTGGAAGCCAGACTAGAGGCATTATCAGTCTTGAAAACGTAAAAAAAAATGCAGCCTTCCTACAACTATGAGGGACACGAATGCGCATCGCAATACAGATAAACATCGCAATACAGATAAACCATAGATGATCTTGGATAATTCATGATGCTCACCGTCCTTTCCCTTCCTGGGAGGCATGTTCTTCGCATGCTGAACAGTATGTTGCAAGCCTCCCCGAGAGGAGAGGGAAGCTGTCTTTCTGCCTGAGTTCTTACAATTCATAACTCTTTCTACTGTTGTTGGAAACCGTTAAAAAAAAAAAAAAAAAAAAAAAAAAAAAAAAAAAAAAAAAAAAAACTGAGAAATCAACCAGCGCACGAGGTAAGGGGCTCTGTGAATATTTTCCAATTTAACTTGTCAAGTTGATTTCGGACTTTAGTCTGGTGTATATACTCAAGTTTTCAAACTACATACCTTACCCTCGTCTTCCTTGCCAACACTCGCTGATAAATTAGCCGGCTAATCAAAGAATAGTTAATTTTTAATCTCCCAAAAAACCGACAGAAGAATTCTTCGACGCTTCTCACAGATCCACTATGATACTGATGTACGAAACTATTTGCACCTCGATTTTATAATGCTAATCTCGGCTGCATGTAAAACGATATTTACACAGAAGATGTACACTTGAGTATCTGGAATCTCGTCAGTCATTCCTAACTGGGAAAGTTTTCTATCCTACTGCACCACCTGAAGTTCACTCTTCGCAGAGCAGAACAAGACAGAGACTCCAGTAGATTCCAGTAATAGATTGTGTATGATCACTTTCGAGTAGTTCCAGAACACTCTGATCAGTAGAAGTCTGAAGATTACTGAAACAGACGAAGAGGTCAGCACCTTTACTGTTATGGTGAGTGACGTTATTATTAAAATGCTGTCAGTTCGTGGGAGCAGTAGATCCTCTAACAACACGCCACTTACATTTTATTATCTGTCGTAGTTCTCCCTCTGTCTCACGAAGCTTAATAAACACAGTCATTGAGATTGCTCTCCCATTATTAAGAGAGCAAAACTTAGCAAAACCACTTGCTTAGAAAGAATATCAATAGTGTTAATGCTATTTAACTAATTACAGTTGAACACGAGTCAGTAGGAGCACCTGGAGCCGTACGCCTCTGGATGTCGTTCCTGGATCCACAGGCAGCATCCAGTAGCACTTCCCCCATAAAACGATATGATCCAATTCTCACAGAGCGGTGCAGCTGCCTTCACCGCACAGCTAGCGGCTTCAATGACAAGACAGATCCTGATAATGATGTCGTTTCCTATTCCTTCCAGAGACAAATTCTGATGACTGGCGAAATATCTCAACCGTGTAAGCCACAAGGAATACTGGGTTGTTTTCCTGGACTGAACATGGAGTAGGAGCTTCCTCCCCAGGCCAGTCTACTCATTCCTCTTCTCTATTATTTCCAGCCACGATCACGGTATAGTGATCCAGCCTCAGTGGTGTGGGAGTCACCAACTGGAATTCTTAACTTTTGCGTTTGCAGAATATTCATTCATGAGGAACTCAATTGAGATTTTTTTTTATGAAATTATAGTAAATGCAATCTAATCATCAAGATCTTTGTTGAGTAACTAGTCTGACTATCTTCGGCAGCGGCAGCAGCGGCAGCAGCGGCAGCAGCGGCAGCAGCGGCAGCAGCGGCAGCAGCTAACGTTATGAACCGGAAATAGAACAGTGTGACAACAGTTTTTTTCTTTCCAGGTTTATTTTATCCACTTTTTTGTAATATATTTTTATAGCGTTTTTACAATATATATATATATATATATATATATATATATATATATATATATATATATATATATATATATATATATGTATATATATTATATATATAATATACATATTTTTTTTTATATATAATGGGGTCCACCTCTGGTGTAAATTGTGGGACCCATAGCCTCGGAGAAGTGGATAAAAAGGCTTCAAGGAAGAATATTTGGATTTCTTCCTGAAGCCATTTGAATATTCCACTTCCCCTACCACCCCATCTTTTAAACTATTTTTTTTTACCAATAGGAATATTTTATTACATAATATGGCACAGAAGATTTAAGAGATACATTGTTCATATAAAGGTGGCATATACGGTACATGTTGTTACGTATGTATCACCGATTATAAGGCGAAAATCTCATCCAGCTCCAAAGAGCTGGGGCGTGTGCCCAAAATGCAGCATGCATTACCCCTTTGAACAGCCGCACTGAGCCGCTGGAACAGAAAACTAGCTGCCCTGGGATCCCTAGTTACCCTGATGAGTCTTTTTCCCAGCTCCTTAAGGAAATTAGATGCACTCTTTCCCCATGAGCCAAGGGTCTCTGAGCCTATGGGAACAAACATATAATGATGGGCAAGTTCTCCATATTTTCTAGACTTTTGGGACTCCCTAAAGCTGGCAGCTGCCCCTCCTTCCTCCCTGGTGTATTGGAGATAGGTATCAGCCAAGGTAGATGCACATGTATAGTCCCACACCACCTGCTTCCCATCTGTCCAGGCTTGAAGGGTGATACCATCTGGACGCTTCTGGCTGCCGTCAGATCTGCATAGTTGGGGTGGCTCCCTTACTGCTGGGCATCCAGCTGTTGTGAGGCTCCTCTTGATAATGTTATTAACCTCCTCATGTCTTGCAATGTTTCCCTCGGATTTACGGCACACAAGACCATGGTACCCGAATATATATATATATATATATATATATTTATTTATTTATTTATATATATATATATATATATATATATATATATATATATATATATATATATATATATATATATATATATATACGCATATACATATATATACGCATATACATATATATAAATAATGATTTGTTCCATTTCATTTTCATGTTATATAACTTCGTTCCATGTGCATATATCTGTCCCTCGCCATATTTTATTCCACGTTGTGCTTGACAAATATTATGGTAAATTACATAAACTTTCTCACTTACAGTTATGTCTCCTATTTGCGTTATTGCTTTTCCTCTCTGATTCAGAACTTGCAACTTACAGTAAAGTATTGTCGCCTTTACCAAGTGGATTCAGATCAAATTCTAGGTCTAGTGTCGATAAAAATGTCGCATCAGAAAACACGTAACGGAAGAAAGGACAGACAAAAAATTTTTGGCTACAGTTTCTCGATGGAGGTGAAGACAAATCTTTGATGTGACATGACTCACGAAATTGTAATGACACGACTGCATACAAACTATACCACGAGCGGGGTTTGAACTTGCGGTTAGAGTCGTAAAACTCCAGATCGACGCGTTGGTGCCTTTGATAACCTTTCTATGGTGAATAAATATACCTAACTGGATGAATCTTATTGTAGCCAGGTGACGCAGTGGATAAGCGTCGGTCTGGAGTTTGACTCTAACCGAGGGTTCAAGCCCCGTTCGTGGTATGGGTTCTTCGATGTGATATACAGACCCCTGGTGAGCACTTTTGCGGGACGAAACTGTATAGGCGTCTAGATAAAAAAAAAAAGTAGCTTTATTGGAGATTGTAATATCAACCAAATTGATTGGAACAGTTTGAGAGGAAATCTAGATGACGAATAAGACACAGGTGCAGCACCTGGGTTATATTCAATGGCGAGAGATTTCGTCTGCACGGCAGGCTTTATTAATCTAATCAAGGGGAAGCGCTAAACCCGGAGGATTATACAGCACCTGGGGGGGGATGTGGAAGGCATTCAGGCTTAATTCGGGGAACTGGAGCACAGATCCAATTTCCTAAATCAAGAGCCCCTCACTAACATCAAGAAACCTTCCTTGAGGGGTTGAATACTGGAGCTAAAGAACAGGCGCAACAGTTGAAGATATCGTCAAATGTGGGCGGGACCCACTAGTGGAAGTAGGTCATACCAATAAGGTGAGCCAGAGATTAGCACCAGAGTTGTAGAAGACATCCTCTGTAACCATGGTGTTGCTGTGTCACACATCGAAAGGAATACATACCATAAAGACAACTTAATGAATAAAACCCATGTGCAAACCTAAGTAACTTCAGTGGCTGCACATTTCGCCCGCGCAGTAAGCTCTGTCAATCATTGTCTCATTCATCAACTTAATGTGACGAGGAAATTAAAGGAACTGACTATAGGAAACAGAGAATCTCTTATAAAATAATCTTGAGGTCAATGTAAAGTTTCGAGAAAGTAATCCTGCATCACTTTGTTTATATATCTAATGGAAACAATTTTATAACAATTATAAAATTAAATTTAAATGTAACTGAGGCCAACTAACCAACACTGACAAAGAAATGTGTACCATTTTAACAGTCATTTCGTCTCTGTATTTACAAAAAATATATACAAATGAAAGCTCAGTAATCAATAATCATGCAAGATGGAAAGAAGATAAATTATGCAAGATCCCAGTGACTAATGACACTGTCCTCAGACAAGTACATACATTAAATCAAACAAGTTACCAGGCATTGACGAACTGGTTTGAGGGTTCTCAAAATATGTAAACCACTATGAACGGGCACTGTGCCAATTACGCTGAAATGACAAGTATGATATATATTTACAGTGATAGATAAGTCCTTAGCTGTTAATTATAGACCAATCAGGTTGACCTAGACTGAAAAAATGAATGGAATCAATGATCTGAGGAAGTACTGCGATGTAATCTGACGAATTTACTCTTTTTTCAGTTGAGCATGATAAAGAATACAATATTTTGTATGTAAACTTCACTAAGGCTCTTGACATAGAGTTCCACATAGGAGACTGATTTAGAAAGTAGCAGCAGACAATACTTGAGGGAGAAATTCTCTAGGTATCACTGTTTACAACCTACATACCTGACACAGACGCTCAAACAAATAGCAGCAGAGGTAAATTTCTCGATGAAACAAAAACAAGCCACCAAATAATTTCTAAGGAGAACATTTGAGCGCTAGAAGATAATTAACAGATCGATGTTGTGGAAGGAAGCTGATACTAACTTTCTTTCCATTGGATTAGAATTACAGCACTTATAAACTAAATAATATAGATCTTGGTTAAACTGATTGCGAGAAAGATCTCAGAAAAATCTAAAGGAAGAATCTAGAGCCATAACAACAGTATAAGAACTGAGTTAAAAAAAAGTGATCAACACATGAGTACACGTTTCGCCCACCAGGGGCTTTACCGATCCTTCATTAAACCTCCTAATACCACACATGTCTCACTTGTATACACTGCAATTAACAGATAAATCAATATCAACGCCCAGACATAGCCAGACCATTGTATTTAAGTGTTTGCAATAAAACTAGTAGACTTCTTGGCTCCATATCAAGAACTATGAATAACAAGTTCCAAATTGTTCTTCAACCTTATATATCATATTAGTAAAGCCTCGTTAAATTATGCGCCTCAGTTCTGGTCTTCATAGAACAGAACTGACATAAATGCGCAGGAAAACATCCAGAGAATAATGACAAAGTCAGTCTCATACATAAGTAAGATCTCCTGTGCATGTAGGAGCGTAGATTAAGAGGCGATATGACTGAAGGTACAAGCACAGGAACGGAGTATATAAAGAAGATATAAATGAAGTTCTGTGCCTGACTAGGATAGAACTCGTAGTAAGTGGTTCAAGTTGTGTGTGTGTGTGTGTGTGTGTGTGTGTGTGTGTGTGTGTGTGTGTGTGTGTGTGTGTGTGTGTGTGTGTGTGTGTGTGTGTGTGTGTGTGTGTGTGTGTGTGTGTGTGTGTGTGTGTGTGTGTGTGTGTGTGTGTGTGTGTGTGTGTGTGTGTGTGTGTGTGTGTGTGTGTGTGTGTGTGTGTGTGTGTGTGTGTGTGTGTCTGTCTGTCTGTGTGAGTGTGTGATAAACGGTTTAGAAAAGAGCAAGTTGAAGAATAAGACACCTGTGCAACGTTTGGAATCTTTACCGAGGAAATGTTTCACCAGCCAGTACCTTCTTCAGTCCAATACAGAGAAGACAGTGGAAGAAGAGGAGGAGTTTGAAATAATCAGTCCCTCATGCTGGAGTCAACTGACTCCAGCATGAGGGACTGATTACCTTAATTAAACTTCTCTTTGTATCGGACCGATGAAGCTACTGGCTGGCGAAACGTTTTCTCAATAAAGAATCCCGAATGTTTCACTGATACCCTGCTGTACAGGGCTCCTCCACTATATTGGCTGACCATTAGCTTGTCATTAAAGTCTCATACGATATTCAGCCTATTTATGTACAATTAAAACAGTCGATAACAACGCTTTTTTCTCTTTGCCTCATTATGGCCGCTCTTCGGTAAATGTTCCATCCTAAGCATATTAAGCAGGTCTCAGTTTACAGTCTAACATGTGTGTGTGTACACCTTTGTTGGTGGTATCAAGGGTCGCGTCTCAGCTACTTGACTAATTGTGACTGAATTCACTTCCTTACCCCGGCCTCATGTTCTCTATCACAGCCATTCTAAAGCTGTGTATGAGTTCCCTCCCTGACACCTTCGTGGTCACTAACATGGCTGTGTATTGCAGGGAGGAGGAGGGATGGGTGGGAGAGAGAGAGAGAGAGAGAGAGAGAGAGAGAGAGAGAGAGAGAGAGAGAGAGAGAGAGAGAGAGAGAGAGAGAGAGAGAGAGAGAGAGAGAGAGAGAGAGAGAGAGAGAGAGAGAGAGTGAGAGACAGACAGACAGACAGAGAATGTCGGCGGAGGTAGATTTGCGTAACACACAATATGACACAACCGTGTTTAACTGCCATTACGTCTGCAATATCGCCCAGCAAAATTAACACCACCACCACCATTACAACAACCACAAGAGCAGCAGCAGCAGCTACAACAATTACAACAGCAGCAAAAGCTACTGTATAACAGCACCAGAAATTTCAAAGGAAACTACAGCAGTAGCAGCAGCAACAGTAATGCCAACAGCAAGAACAAGCAGATACCGCAGCAGAAGCGACAGGACCTACAGAAGCGACAGAAGCTAACGAGAAAAGCAGCAGCAGCTACTGCTGTTACAAGGAAGATACCGCAGTAGGAAGTGGCAATAGGAACAGCAGCTGTGGCAGAAACAAACAATTACAGAAACAGTAGCCGCAGCAATTATAACAATAGCAACAGCAGCACCAGCTAGAACAGAAGTAGCAAGTACAACAGAAACATCAATATTATCTACAACTTGAACTGCATCTGCAACAGATGCGGAAGAGGTTACAATAGCAGCAGCAACAACAGCAGTAAAAGCAAGTTTAACAGCAGCAGCAGTTTCTATAACAGCAGTAGGTTCTACACTGTTGCAACCCCTGAATGGGTTGCAATGTATGTATATATATTACATGTGTATTACCTTTTCATATAATTTTATATTGCTTGTATTTGCGATAATAGCTAAATCGTAAATGTATTGCTTTATATTGTTATTTGACTTAGCTTCCTTTGGTTAGGTAGGATGTAACATATTATGTGCTCAGTTCAAGTCTTGATTGTCTAACTACTGTAATTATCGCTTGTGGCTCGTTAGACTGCGGGCTTCTTGCTGGGCAGCGACCCACGGAGCTATCACGTGATCGAGGGGGGGTGTCCTCACCTCGCCTTAAGTATTCAGTCTGGTCTAGACTCGCTTGGTGGTTGGACAGATTGTCTGTCTCATTATTCTTGTTAGTTCTGTAGAACTCTGTTCACAGAACATTGTATAGACTTAGTGATTTTCGACGTTTTACTGAGGTTGTGTGTCTCATAGACACTCTGAGTAACTCAGGTCCTGAGCTGTAGCTTCTGACCTAACTTGTACTGGTATTTGTGTATTATCACAGTCGGGGATTTTCTTATGCTGAACTTAGATTCAGTATTATTGGAGTTTTGTGACTTTTGTGGAGGATCTGCAGATGGTCCCTACTTAGTGTCTTTATGTTATCTCCTTGTTCCTGAATCTGTGTCGCAGTTGCTTGTTATATTGCTATTGGGCTTAGCATTCTTTTTATTGTTCAAGCAGACTGTTCTGATTGCCAGTTGGTCAAGAAGTTAGTTAATGTGAGGACTGTCAGTCACTTGTTTAAGTCTAGTCGAGTCGTGAGACATAGCGAACTACTTAGATTATTATTATTATAATCAAGGGGGAAGCGCTAAACCCGGAGGATTATACAGCGCCTGAGGGGGATGTGGAAGGCATTCAGGCTTAATTCGGGGAACTGGAGCACAGATCCAATTCCCTAAATCAAGAGCCCCTCACCAACATCAAGGAACCTTCCTTGAGGGGCGAACTACTTAGAGCACTTACACACACATACACACTTACTTGTACATATTTGTAATATCTTATTAAATGTTAATGTACCAGACGGTACTTAAGAATTATAAATGCGATATGTGCTTTCAGCACAATAATATTGAACTCGAGAGATGTGATATTATTTTGATTACTGTGATTAATTTAATTTAATTTAATTTGATAATATACCTCTAGACTTAATAAATTTATTAAATTTTAATTTCTCTAGTTAGTAGCCTACCAGTTGTAATCCTGAAGCACTAATAATTCATACTGAATTCTAATGGATAATTGGACAAGGATACTGACTACTTGTTACGAAAACCCAGTAACAGGCTGGATGCTAGAAGGGCAGTCCTTTCTAGTATTCACTGGAGATCTCTAAGCTTTTAGAATCGCGTGTTTTGTAACATACACAGAAGCAATATCAACAGCATCTTCATCTGCTGAAGTTACAGCAGCAGCAGTATCTTCATAACCAGCGTGACAACAGCAACAAAAGCAAGATCAGCAGCAACAGCTGCAGTAACAGCAGCATCAGTAGATTCGACACCAGCAGTGACAGCGGTAACAGTTGCATCAACAGCAACAGCAGCAGGAGCAACAGCTGCAGTAAAAACAGCAACACAACCTGGTCCAACCATTCATTAGTTATTTTTCCCCTTCTGTCTTCCCCTATCTCCTTCCTTTTATTCCCCCCCCTCTCTCTCTCTCTCTCTCTTCCTCCCTTCCCCCCCTCTCTCTCTCTGCACATACACTCCCTCACTCTTCTTCTCGCTGCACACTCCTCCTCCCCACAAACACACACAAGACAGGGAAATACCATAGGAAGACTTGGCCAGACAACAGGACTGCTCGACCAAGTGCCTTTAGGATGACAGCTCCAGCAAGTGTGAGGGAATGAAAATCGGGGATGGAGACATAAACGTGGATACGGAATCCACACTTCGAGACACAGTCGCATTAAACTTTGGTCAAGGAAGAGGATCTAGAGGTAAGCTTGACACCAAGTGTATCACCTGAAGAGCGCTCCAGTCTCATAACCACTGCGGTGTATGTTCGTCTAATTAGGTTGGAAACGGCATTCAGGAACCTGAACAAGAATGTCTCAGAATTCTTTCTTTGACGTGTGTGGGATCTATCAGAGTACACAGCATCAGCATGAATCACTTACGAACACATGTCCAGAGATTAGAGGAAATCCAGAAACTGGCTACGAGATTACTCCCGGAATAAGAGGAGTGACTTGCGAAGAGGGTTCAGAGGTAGAAGATTTTGTTCGGATTATTAACCTGGAGAGTTAGTAACCCAAAAGAGTTAATAACCCAGGAGGGTTAGGAACCCAAGAGGGTTAGGAACCCAGGAGGGTTAATAACCCATGATAACCCAATAAAGTTGGGTTGTCATCTTGGAATGTCTGTCTTATTCATGTACATTGGGTAATTTGAATCCTCTTTCCCCAGGATGTTACTCACACCAGTCGACTAACAGCCGGTTACCTACTTACTGCTGGGTGAACAGGGGGACAGCAGGTGTTAGGATACATGCCTTGCGGTTGGTAGCGCACTCAGCCCACATTCTGATGGGTCCTCGGTTTGATCCCTGCACTGGGAGGAATGTTTGACATGTTTCCTTACTCCCTCTGTCTACTTAACAGTTATTATAACTCTCTGAGCCCAGACAACAGTTCCTTCCCCATTCCCCCCGCCCACACACACACACACACACACACACACACACACGTAAACAAGTGAAGAACACGAAAAGTGTGAGAAACCACTAAATAAATTAGACACATCAAGGCGCTGCGACCAGACAAAAATGTCACCACTAGTAGTGAAGGAAAGAGCATAACTCATGAGTGCTCTCATGTGAACACTCTTTAACAGAACACTGAAGGAAGGGCAGCTGCCACACATGTTAAGTAGAAAAAAAAGGTACATGGGAGCCCTATATTCAGGGAAGGAGACACGCAAGACGCCCATAAATAAACACCAACGTCACTGACCGGTACGTTACCAAAAAGTTCTGGAGAAAATTGCAGGAACGAAGATGGAGCGACTAAAGAAGGAAGGAAGGATTTATCAAAGAAAAACAGCACTGACTCAGGGAAGGTAAATAACGCATAACAAATCTCCAGAATTTCTGCAATTTAGTTACTAGGATAAGACAAGAAGGTCAGGGCTGGCCAGCCTGAAGTTTTCTTGACGAGAGAAAAGTATTTATAAAGTACCCCCCATCAAAAGTTAGTCCAGAATCTGGATAAACAGACGGAAGTAAAGGAAACAGTGTTCAAATGGATCAGTTAGTACCTGACATGAAGGGCTCAGCGAACAACAGTTAGAAGAGATCAGTCAATATGACAATGGGCAAGAATGAGGTATCACCTTAGTGGTACATTCATGTAAAACCGGTAAACGGGTGAGGGGTCATACAGCCTGGGAAATAGGAGGTATTCCTTTTTCATATAAGGAAGGCCAGGACACCTCCATTTCCTGGGATCAGGGCATCAAGGTATTACCTCCCTAAATAGCTGAGTTAACCCAAGGAACGGCACTGGGCGCCTTCTGCTACTGTATGATGGGAAGCTGATGAGAAAGATATACACAGAATTCAACCCGAATTAATTAAATTCGACCCGAATTAATTAAAGATAATGAGGATCGTAAAAATTAGAGAAAGGAGACTAGAAATGGGGCACTGCTTAGATTGATGGAGAAACTCTGGCAGGTAACAGAGGAAGAAAAAGAACCTGACGGGGATCACAACTGTGAAAAAAAATATATCACAGGAGCAAATAAACCGGATAACATTGGCAGCACACGTGAGGCTAGCAAATCTTAGCATAGCATTGACGAACCTGAACAAAGAATTATTAAAGACACTATACACGACAAATATAAGACACACGCAGGCCCGGTGGCCTGGTGGCTACAGCTCCTGCTTCACACACGGAGGGCCCGGGTTCGATTCCCGGCGGGTGGAAACATTTCGACACGTTTCCTTACACCTGTTGTCCTGTTCACCTAGCAGCAAATAGGTACCTGGGTGTTAGTCGACTGGTGTGGGTCGCATCCTGGGGGACAAGATTAAGGACCCCAATGGAAATAAGTTAGACAGTCCTCGATGACGCACTGACTTTCTTGGGTTATCCTGGGTGGCTAACCCTCCGGGGTTAAAAATCCGAACGAAATCTTATCTTATCTTATCTTATCTTACGCAGCACCTGCGCCGGACACCCACCTGATGAAAAACCTGAGCTCAAAGGAATGAGATACCAGAAAAAAAATTTTTTGCATCTGATGACGCTAGAAGAGATGAGGGTAAGTGGGGATATGATCAAGACGTATGAAATCCTAAGAGTAATCGACAGGGCAGACAAAGACAAGCTGCCGAAGAGGAGAGGACCAGGAAAAGGGAAGCAAGGATGGAAACTAAGGCACAGATGAGACCTAGGGACATAAGAGAGTGTTTCTTTAGCTCCTGGATGATGCAAAAGTCTAATGAGGTAGACGAGCTTTCAGTGTGTCTACAATAGAACCCAGAAGCTAGAGTTCAGTGGATGTTGGTCAGGCTGACTCAGCAGGCAGGTTCATAATAATAATAATAATAATAATAATAATAATAATAATAATAATAATAATAATAATAATAATAATAATAACAATAATAATACTAATAATAATAATAATAATAATAATAATAATAATAATAATAATAATAATAATAATAATAATAATAATAATAGAACAAGGAAGGGTTAAAAGTTGATCTTAACGCGTTGGTTATAGAAATTTAATCCCAGCACGTTCAGGTCTATTAAAATTGGAAAAGGCTAAAGAAGACCTAAAACGAAGTGCAAGTTCGAGGAAGAAAACCTTCAAATCCTCAGTTAAGGATCCCGGGGTGAGCATAGCACCGAGTATATCGCCTGAGGCCCGCATCAACCGAATAACCTCAGCAGCAAATGCGCGTCTGGCTAATATAATATTAGCTTTCGGAAATTTCATTAATAATTCACGACACTATACACGACATACATCAGACCCATCTCCGAGTATGCAGCACCAGCATGAAACCCGCACCTGATTAAGCCTGTCAAGAAACAGAAGAAAAAAAAAAGGTGCAGAGGTTGGCAACGAGGCTAATCCTGAAGCTAAAGGGAGTCAACTCTGTTACTCTAAAGGAGCCAAATCTGATGATATTAGAGGAGAGAAGGACCAGGAGAGACATAATAACGACGTACAAAAATGCTCAGAGGACTTCATAGGGTGGAGAGAGACAAGAATGTTTGAGAGGCGGGAAATAGGTACACGAGGACGGAACTGGGAATTAAAAACATAAACCATTCAAAAGGATGTCAGGAAATGTTTTCTGAGCCTCGCAGCAGTCAGAAACTTGAATAACCTGAACAATGATGTGGTAAAGAGAGGATCAATGCACAGCTTTAAGAACTGGTATGATAGGTTTCATGATGCCTCAAAAGATCGACCCCAATAGTGGACAGTCACCATGACCTGTAACACATGACAGTCACCATGACCTGTAACACATGACAGTCACCATGACCTGTAACACATGACAGTCACCATGACCTGTAACACATGACAGTCACCATGACCTGTAACACATGACAGTCACCATGTAGCCAGTAAGCTTCCCACCAGAGGGTAGGCCTCTCAGTGGGCATGACACTTTAACCAGCGTCACCCTGCCTCTCTCTCACTTCGAGCCTAGGCATCCTAGAATCAACAAGGACTACTCCTCTCTCTCTCGCTGGCATGGCCCCTCGGCGCCATGGGCACAAACACACTGCGTGTGTACCCAGATATCGCAAATAAAGTAAGAAGCCTCCGAAGCCTTATCATTACTCCCCGTTACCAAAAACGACACAATAACCTTTATTAACAACCATGACCTGTAACACTTTCACATGACAGCCACCATGACCTGTAACACTTTCACATGACAATCACCATGACCTGTAACACACTCATATGAGTCACCATGAGCTGTAACACACTCACATGAGTCACCATGACCTGTAACACACTCACATGACAATCACCATGACATGTAACACATGACAGTCACCATGACCTGTAACACACTCACATGACAATCACCATGACCTGTAACACACTCACATGACAATCACCATGACCTGTAACGCACTCATATGACAGTCACCATGCCCTGTAACACTCACATGACAGTCACCATGACCTGTAACACACTCACTTGACAATCACCATGACCTGTAACACACTCATATGACAGTCACCAGGAGCTGTAACACACTCACATGACAATCACCATGACCTGTAACACACTCATATGACAGTCACCATGAGCTGTAACACACTCACATGAGTCACCATGACCTGTAACACACTCACATGACAGTCACCATGACATGCAACACTCACATGACAGTCACCATGACCTGTAACACACTCACATGACAATCACCATGACCTGTAACACACTCACATGACAATCACCATGACATGTAACGCACTCATATGACAGTCACCATGACCTGTAACACTCACATGACAGTCACCATGACCTGTAACACTCACACGACAGTCACCATGACCTGTAATACTCACATGAAAGTCAGCATGACCTGTAACACACTCACATGAGTCACCATGACCTGTAACACACTCACATGACAATCACCATGACATGTAACACTCACATGACAGTCACCATGACCGGTAACACTCACATGACAGTCACCATGACCTGTAACGCACTCACATGAGTCACCATGACCTGTAATGCACTCACATGACAGTCACCATGACCGGTAACACTCACCTGACAGTCACCATGACCTGTAACACTCACATGACAGTCAGCATGACCTGTAACACTCACATGACAGTCAGCATGACCTGTAACACACTCACATGAGTCATCATGACCTGTAACACACTCACATGACAATCACCATGACCTGTAACACATTCATGCGACAGTCACCATGACCTGTAACACTCACATGACAGTTGTCGTGTGGGGTTCGGTAGGACATACGAGGGTTGAAGGTAAACACCTTGTTGGATGGTAACACTATATATTGTCAGACTGTGGTAAGGAAGGGATGAGCCCAGCCTGCCGTGTAACTGCCTTCTATGCCTATGCATCGACTGAGACCGAGGTAGCCTGTCCCGCTCACTCATACAGCATCCCATGATGTAATACAGTCACAGGCCTAGGGATCTTCTATATAAGCACATGGATGGTACTATAATACGCTATACAACACATATAAGGGGATCAGCAACTATGCTGACAGCTCGGTCATGTTACGTAAGTCATCTCGAAATACACTACTATGCTATAGGCTGAACAGGCAGGTGGTTCTGGGCTGATTCTATACAATAACAAATTCATATATAACTTAGAACTAATGGATGGTATCATAATGGATGTTAACAAAATGAGTTTTACATAATGGGTGTTAACGTAATAAGTTTTTAACGTAATGCATTACAAACTATAAGAACAAATCATTGTACAATATGGGATGAAATTGATCGATCGATCTGTATTCATGCACTCTACGGATTCTGAGGAAGAATAAATATATATATATATATATATATATATATATATATATATATATATATATATATATATATATATATATATATATACATATATATATATATATATATATATATATATATATATATATATATATATATATATATATATATATATATATATATATATATATATATATATATATATATATATATATATATATATATATATATATATATATAAGGTGAAATTAACAGCAAAGCAAATCTGGTGCACTCAGATCATTACTGTCAAATTCTCAAAATACGGAGGGAGCGTGAACACGAAATTTTTTTTTTTTTTGAAAAACTGATCAGTTAATAACAAACAGTTGACAATTTCCTTCATCTCGGACAACTAGTTATACAGACTATGTACATTTAAACCCAATTCTGCGAGGGTGAGGTTTACATATGCAGAATGGTTATCATCTCTGGGAGGATCGAATTCCTCTGCAATGGCTAACACATGCCTTGACTGAGGGAGATCTGAACGAGTATCTGCAAAAGATACTTGTGGGTTTCTCATTACTTGTCGAGTACGCAAGGAGTAACGACATTCAGGTTGAATATCTGACTGAGTATTTGAGGTAGAGGGTACAGAGTCAAGAGGATTTTCAGCATCTGTCACATTAGTCTGGGTAGCAATATCATCAACATTGCATACTAATTTCATATGATCTAAATGCGATTCTTTGTACTTACCAGTACTAATTTCTCTAACCTTATACTTATTGCCTGAGATATGTTCTACAACTCGATAAGGGCCAACAAACTTTTGATCAAGCTTAGGCATTTCGGATGTTTTGTTGAAACTTTTGATGGCTTAGCACGGCTATTAGTAACTCTAGTAAATTCTGCTGTTGATTTATGAAGTGTTTCATGGATTCTTCTAAAAACACTCTGAGCCATGCTTGTACGAGTTGCTACGAAATCATCAGGGTTGTAATTGGGTTTCGGAGTGGAATATAACAACTCATAGGGTAAACGCTTGTCTACACCATACAATGCATAATGTGGAGTATCACCTATGGAAGCATTGTAAGCAGAATTTATGGCACATTGAACATCTGGTATAACTTCATCCCAAGTTTCACTATTGGGGTTGATAGTGGCTCTTAAAACATCAAGTACTTTCTTATTGGTTCGTTCAGCTAACCCATTGCTGGCAGGATGATGAGGAACAATGGTGGATTTAGAGATCTTGTACAAAGTACACAAATTTTCAAGAATCTCATTACAGAATTCACCTCCATTATCTGTTACTAAGGACTTTGGGGTGGTATATCTGCAGATAATGCGTTCTTTAAACGCTTTAGCTACTGTCTCGGCAGTCTTATCTGCAATAGGAACTAAATCACAATATCTGGTGAAATGGTCTACCATAACACACAGATGTTTGTTGCCTTGGAGGGAACATTTAAAATTAGTTAACAAATCAAGGGCAACTCTTTCCCACGGTTCGCTAGTGGTTGGGTACACCTGGATTGGATTAGGACCATTGACATTTCCTTTATGTTGCATACAAACACTACATTTCTTAACATACTCTGAAATGTCAGTTGCCATACGTGGCCAAAAGTACTTCATTCTGGCTTGTTTCACAGAACGATCCATACCAGGGTGTGCAACACCTGGTGCATCGTGAACTAGCTTTAGAGCTACGTTCACTAGTGACTGTCGAATTAATAACTGGTTCACTCTTCTACTTGGAGTACCTAACTCGTCTGTTCGATACAGTAATTCTTGGCTCATTACAAAGTCACTAATGGGTGCTGGTGGTTTCACAGTCAGGATAAGATCTTCCTGGAGCAGGAATCGAATCACCAGAACACAAGGGATCGGTTCTTTCTTACTGGAGGAAACTCGGTGGAGTGGATGACTCTCCCCGGTTGAAAAAAATAACGCTATAACACGCAATATGAGCAAGGGAGAAGGAATCTACTATCTCTCACTGCAAGCACAGGGGAAAAGAAATGAACACGGTCAACAATGCTGATATTCAATCTGAGTCGCACACAGTGACACGAGGTATCAACTATAAACTTCACTTACAAACGTTAACAACATGTGGAAGTTACTCGAGAAATAACTTCTTACATTGCACTGATTACTGTCAATGAGGATGGGATCACCATCTAGAACACAAGGGACAACAACAACACTCAATGAGTACACTAGCCACAGAAACGTCTTTCTGCAACGGCTTGTGACATCAGCAAGAGATGGCATAACTCGTTGCAAGTAAAGTTCTTCTCAAAGCGTCCCCTGGGAAGGAACGAGTACTTGAATAAGTCGCCATCACATAAGAACATAAGAACATAAGAAAGGAGGAACACTGCAGGAGGCCTGTTGGCCCATACTAGGCAGGTCCTTTACAATTCATCCCTCTAACGAAACATTTGTCCAACCCAATTTTCAATGCTACCCAAGAAAGAAGCTCTGGTGTGAAAGTCACACTCAAATCCATCCCCTCCCACTCATGTACTTATCCAACCTAAATTTGAAACTACCCAAAGTCCTAGCCTCAATAACCCAACTAGGTAGACTGTTCCACTCATCAACTACCCTATTTCCAAACCAATACTTTCCTATGTCCTTTCTAAATCTAAACTTATCTAATTTAAATCCATTACTGTGGGTTCTCTCTTGGAGAGATATCCTCAAGACCTTGTTAATATCTTCCACTTATACACTTCGATCAGGTCTCCCCTCATTCTTCGTCTAACAAGTGAATGTAACTTAAGAGTCTTCAATCTTTCTTCATAAGGAAGATTTCTAATAGGTATTAATTTAGTCATCCTACGCTGAATGTTTTCTAACGAATTTATGTCCATTCTGTAATATGGAGACCAGAATTGAGCTGCATAATCTAGGTGAGGCCTTACTAATGATGTATAAAGCTGCAGTATGACCTCTGGACTTCTGTTGCTTACACTTCTTGATATAAATCCCAGTAATCTATTTGCCTTATTACGTACGCTTAGGCATTGCTGTCTTGGTTTAAGGTTGCTGCTCACCATAACCCCCAAGTCCTTTTCGCAATCTGTATGGCTAAGTTCTACATTATTTAACTTATAAGTGCTAGGGTTATGGACACTCCCGAGCTTCAGAACCTTGCATTTATCTATATTGAACTGCATCTGCCACTTTTCTGACCAAGAGTAGAGTTTGTCTAATTCCTCCTGAAGTTCCCTAACATCTACGTTTGAATCAATTATCCTACCTATCTTTGTGTCATCGGCGAATTTGCTCATATCACTAGTAATTCCTTCATCAAGATTATTGATATATATTATAAACAACAACGGGCCCAAGACTGATCCCTGTGGAACGCCACTTGCTACTGATCCCCACTCGGATTTAACCCCATTTATGGACACTCTCTGCTTCCTGTCTGTGAGCCATGATTCGATCCACGAGAGCACCCTTCCCCCAATGCCATGAGCTGCCACTTTCTTTAACAGACTTTGGTGTGGAACTCTGTCAAAAGCCTTACTAAAATCTAAGTAAATAATATCAAATTCTTTATCGTGGTCAACAGCCTCAAAAGCTTTACTGAAGAAAGTTAATAAATTAGTTAGACAAGACCGGCCTCTTGTGAATCCATGCTGAGTATCATTAATCAAGCTATGCTTATCGAGATGGCTTCTTATAATCTCAGC
Source organism: Cherax quadricarinatus (assembly GCF_038502225.1). Taxonomy (NCBI): domain Eukaryota; kingdom Metazoa; phylum Arthropoda; class Malacostraca; order Decapoda; family Parastacidae; genus Cherax; species Cherax quadricarinatus. The sequence continues at coordinate 32,085,814 of NC_091300.1, read as the reverse complement.
TATAATTGACTCTAGTAATTTGCCTACAATTGAGGTCAGGCTTATTGGGCGGTAATTTGACGGTAACGACTTGTCCCTTGTTTTAAAAATAGGAATTACATTAGCCATCTTCCACATATCAGACACTACACCTGTTTGAAGAGATAAATTAAAAATATTAGTTAATGGTTCACAGAGTTCCATTTTGCATTCCTTAAGAACCCTTGAAAAAACCTCATCAGGACCCGGCAACTTATTTTGCTTCAGTCTGTCTATCTGCTTCACAACCATTTCACTAGTGACTGTGATGTTACATAATTTATCTTCTTCTGGCCCACTATAAAAATTAATTACTGGAATATTATTAGTGTCTTCCTGTGTAAAAACCGAGAGAAAATAATTATTTAAAATCGAGAATATTTCATTCTTTTTGTCAGTAAGATGCCCATAGTTATTTTTAAGGGGACCTATCTTATCTCTGACTTTTGTTCTATATACCTGGAAAAAACTTTTTGGGTTAGTTTTAGAATCCCTAGCAACTTTAATTTCATAGTCCCTTTTAGCTTTTCTTATCCCCTTTTTAATGTCCCTCTTAATGTCAATATACTGATTCATAAGATGACCCTCACCTCTTTTGATAGGCCTATAAATTCCTTTCTTATGCCCTAGTAGATATTTCAGCCTATTATTCATCCATTTTGGGTCATTTCTATTTGAACTAATTTCTTTATACGGGATAAACGTTCTTTGAGCCTCATGTATAGTGTTCAGAAAACTGTTATATTGATAGCTCTCTTCGTTACCCCAGTCAACAGATGATAAGTGTTCTCTAAGCCCATCGTAATCTGCTAAGCGAAAATCTGGGACTATTACTGAGTTATCGCTACTATCATACTTCCATTCAATGCTAAATGTAATTGATTTGTGGTCGCTAGCACCCAGTTCCTCTGAAACTTCTAAATTATTAACAAGGGATTCATTGTTTGCCATAACTAAGTCAAGCAGGTTATTACCCCTTGTAGGTTCTGTCACAAACTGCTTCAAAAAACAATCCTGAACTACTTCTAAGAAGTCGTATGATTCTAAATTCCCAGTCAAGAAATTCCAATCAATATGACTAAAGTTAAAGTCTCCTAGAATTACTACATTATCGTGCCTTGTGGCCCTAGTAGGGATAGTAGTCTCAGCACTATCCTGCGTGCACGATGTTGTGGCTGGAGTCCAGACAGGAGTGACAGTATTACTAGTGCCTGACTGCTCGGCTACATTAATAAGTAATGAATGAATCTATAGGAACTTAATCTGAACTTCACATTTTGCAGCACTTTAACAAATCTCAGATACAAGCTGTGAGAACAAACACATTGCTCAGGGGCTAGGTATTGTATTACAGACAGTAAGGGAATACTGGTACTGTGGACTGATTCATATTGACTTTGACTGGCATGATACACTAAGTGAACGTTCAAAAGTGACTGGGACATCTCAGTGAACTTACTGAACGACATAAAGGCAAGAAAATTAGAGAGAATAACACAATAAGCTTAAATGGGAAGAAAATGCTTAACTATTCTGTATAAGTAAATAAAAATTGACAGGACACACAGAAAGCAAGGAAACTCACACAAGAAAATACTCAACTGAATAAACAACACTTTGAAAATCAAGAGAACTTGTACTTTACTCAAATCTAATTTACTCAAATTTTACTTTAAATTGAATGAATGGCACAGTGAGTTGTCTTTACTCTCAATGCAATAGGGAAAGTCAACAATAAAATGATGAATCCATCAAAAAAAATTTTTTAAATGGACTCAATAAATCTTGTGTACAGCAGGGGTAAAAACTGGCTTGGCAGGCAAAGGGTGGATGGTATCAGGCTTGGGCTGACTGGGTTGTTCTGACTCCCCCACCACAGACTGTCTTACTGGCTTACTTTGCAAACTCGGGAGTGATGCAAATAAGCAGATAAACACTAATACAAAGAGATTGACCAGTGAATAATGTAGTGGCTGGTAGATGCTTGATTGAGGTAGCTGGCTTGGCTAGGTCGGCCTACTGGCGACACGAAATGGCCGTCTTGCTGGTCGAAAGAAATCTCCGTACATCGGCGTAATTATCAATTTTACGCCCACACCGCTGTCACCAAATTGTCGTGTGGGGTTCGGTAGGAGATACGAGGGTTGAAGGTAAACACCTTGTTGGATGGTAACACTATACATTGTCAGACTGTGGTAAGGAAGGGATGAGCCCAGCCTGCCATGTAACTGCCTTCTTCTGCCTATGCGTCGACTGAGACCGAGGTAGCCTGTCCCGCTCATTCATACAGCATCCCGTGACGTCATACAGTCACAGGCCTAGGGATCTTCTATATAAGCACATGGATGGTACTAAAATACGCTATACAACACATATAAGGGGATCAACAACTATGCTGACACAGTCACCATGACCTGTAACACACTCACATGAAAGTCTCCATGACTGTAACACTCACATGACAGTCACCATGACCTGCAACAGTCACATGACAGTCACCATGACCTGTAACACACATGACAGTCACCATGACCTGCACCAGTCACATGACAGTCACTATGACCTGCACCAGTCACATGACAGTCACTATGACCTGCAACAGTCACATGACAGTCACCATGACCTGCAACAGTCACTTGACAGTCGCCATGACCTGCAACAGTCACATGACAGTCACCATGACCTGCAACAGTCAATTGACAGTCACCATGACCTGCAACAGTCACTTGACAGTCACCATGACCTGTAACACTCACAGTCACATGACAGTCAGACCTGCACATGACCAGTCACATGACAGTCACTATGACCTGCAGTCACCATGACCTGTAACACTCACATGAGAGTCACCATGACCTGCAACAGTCACTTGACAGTCACCATGACCTGCAACAGTCACATGACAGTCATCATGACCTGCAACAGTCACTTGACAGTCACCATGACCTGTAACACTCACATGAGAGTCACCATGACCTGTAACACTCACATAACAGTCAACATGTCCTCTAACACACCATCACATTCACATGGCAGCCACAACCACCACTATATCACTCTTTTTAAACTGGTAATATGGGTAAGGATTACCACTAACCATGACGAGACATACAGCGCGTCAACACCAAAACCTGCTTATAAGACATTATCAGTTGCATAAGAATATCGGGACGCTGCAGCAGGCTTACTAGCCCATGCTAGGCAGGTCGTATACACCACCAACCATTCCCACTCAAGTATCTAATTTGTTTTGAAAGCTATCCTAAGTTCTCGATTTTAACAACATTATGAGTTTGCTACAATGATCAGCAGACTCTCGTAACAAATCAGTGCTTTCGTATAGCCTTTGCATATATATATATATATATATATATATATATATATATATATATATATATATATATATATATATATATATATATATATATATATATATATATATATATATATAGTTCCTTGATAATGTGAGTAGTCACGAAAGCGCTTGGAATTTCTCTATTCTTTCAGAGTGGTTGTTTTGCATATATATATATATATATATATATATATATATATATATATATATATATATATATATATATATATATATATATATATATATATATATATATATATATATATATATATATATATATATATATATATATATATATATATATATATATATATATATATATGTCGTGCCGAATATGTAAAACTGGTCAATTAGCAAGAACTCATTTAAAACTAAGTCCTTTCTAAAAATTTCTCTTATACGTTTAAAGATATATTTTTTTCATTAATGTTGATGTAAAAATTTATAATTTTCCACCAAAAGGAACTTAGAAAACTTACCTAACCTTATTATAACAAGAACAATTTATTTTAGCCTAACCCAACTAAATATATTTTAGATTTGTTTACAGTAATTTAATACTAAACAAACAGTGAAATATATTTTTTTCGTTAGGTTCAGAATGATTTTGGCGAAATTATTGCATACACAAATTTTCACTTGTCCTATATGGCAAGATGAGCGTTGCTATTTAAGCCAAGATCGCAAGTTCTGCCTATTCGGCACGACATATATATATATATATATATATATATATATATATATATATATATATATATATATATATATATATATATATATATATATGCAATAAGATCACAGTAAACAGGTGATTTCAGAATATGCAAAACAAACACTCTGAAAGAATATAGAAATTCCAAGCGCTTTCGTGACTACTCACATTATCAAGGAACTATGAAAGTATAGCATCCAAGGAAGCTATATAAGGGGTCTGGCCAGCACCTCACTATCAGATCCCACAACTGTTAAACACCTGACGCGCGCCGACCTAACTTGGATAGGTCCTTTGCACAACTCACCCACAAACTATTCTACCCAAGAAAATTTAAAAATTATTATTTGTCCAGTGTATTATTAAATTCTTCCCAAATTCTATTAATTATAAATGGATCTAATTTATATAAACCAAAGGAAATATTCATATTATTGTCAAAACTGCTTTTTATGAAACAAGATTCAATTATATTCCTGTCGACCATGGACTTGCTTGATACTACTTTCTCAGCTTTTTGAAAATCAATTGGTTCAGATCGTGGTCAGTGGCTGCACAGCAGGGGACGACGAAATTGACGATCAAGAAGACGAATGGAAAGCCAGAAACGATGAAGAAGAAAGAGACTGCTGTGGAAACCCCTGTGGAAACCTCCAACTCATTCTCGGTGCTACCCGACGAATGTGAGTCGACTACTGGGATCGTCACGACGAACGACAACAAGGAAGGTAAGAATATTGTTGTTGTTGGGGATAGCCAGGTTAGATACATGGATAGGGCATTCTGCTTGAAGGACAGGAGTAGGAGACAGAGGGTATGCTTTTCTGGGGCTGGGATGGAGGACATTGTTAGCCGGCTTGACAACATCATGAACGGTAATGGGATCAATCCTATTATTTGCCTCAGTGCTGGAGGCAATGATGTAGGCAAGCGTAGAAGTGAGGATTTAGTTAGAAAGTTCAGGATAGCTACAGACATAATTAGGAAGAAGGGGGGCGCCCTGTTATATGTGGCATTTTGCCAAGAAGAGGTGTTGGCAATGAATGGTTGTCCAGAGCAATTGGTATTAATTGTTGGCTGGATAAACACTGTAAGGATAATGCAGTACCATTCATTGACAACTGGGACAACTTCTATGGCCGAAATGACATGTATGCCAGGGATGGGATTCACTTATCCAGGGCAGGTGTGGGTTTTCTTGCTAACTCAGTTGAGGGGGTTGTTAGGACTTTAAACTAGGATTAGTTAGAGGTATGGGTTTAGAAATGATAAATAATGAGTATGGATATATTGACTTATGCTCTGATATTAAGAATCTTAATAGTAACTGTCATGAAGTAACTCTGGGTAATGATAATTTCAGAAATTGTGTAAAAACAAAGATGAATAGGAAAAATGTGCAGAAGAAAAAACATATGATGGTATTTTATGCTAACAGTCGAAGTGCAAGAAATAAAATTAATGAACTACGTTTGGTAGCATGTGCTGGGAACTTTGATATCATTGCATTAACTGAAACGTGGTATGATTTCAAGAGTCGGGATATGACAGCTGAGTGTAATATTCAGGGATTTAAGTTGTTCAATGTGGATAGATGTAATGGGAAGGGGGGAGGAGTTGCATTGTATGTTCGAGAAAATATTAATTGTTGCATAAAAACAGGTATAAAAATAGATGGAGCAGTAACAGAGTCTGTTTGGGTAGAGTTCGTGGAGGGTCAAGAAAAACTAATTCTATGTGTAATATACCGACCTCCAGGCTTGGATCACGATGGAGGGAGACTTCTTTGGGACGAAATTGTTAGGGCTTCTGGACACAGTAACATAGTCATAGTAGGGGATTTTAACTTTACTCAAATTGACTGGAATTCTTTGACAGGTAATCTCGAGTCCAGTGACTTTATGGAAACAGTTCAGGACTGTTTTCTGAAACAGAGCGTAACTGAGCCTACCAGGGGTGATAATTTGCTAGACCTAGTCTTGTCAAATAAGGAAACACTCGTGAATAATCTGGAGGTCACTGAAGAGCTTGGCGCAAGTGATCACAAATCCATCACTTTTAGCATTAATTGGGAATGCAAGAATAATGATAATACAGTAAAAATCCCTGATTTTTGTTCTGCCGATTATAATGGACTTAGGGAACATCTGTCTAATCTTGATTGGGGTTATCTAGCTAATGATTTTATTGATGATAATCATACTTATGAATATGAAGGGATCTGCTTTTATGATTGTTTTCTTAATAATGTACACAGTGCCCAGAGTATATACATTCCCCAGAGAGAAATTAGGTCTAATAATAACGATCCCAAATGGGTTAACAGGAGGCTAAAGTATCTATTAGGGGAGAAAAGGGGAATTTATAGGCGCATCAGAAGAGGAGAGGTTAACCTTACTGACCAATATGTTCAGCTTAAAAGAGAAGTAAAAAAGGCGATTTGAAAGGCTAAACGTGACTATGAAATTAGAGTTGCTAATGAATCAAAGACTAATCCAAAGGGGTTCTTTCAAGTGTATAGGACGAGGGTGAAGGAAAAAGTAGGACCTCTGAAAACTGGGAATGGACAGCTGACGGATAATGAACTGGAAATGTGTTCCTTATTTAATGACTATTTTTTGTCAGTTTTTACACAGGAAGATGTAAATGAGATTCCAGTAATTAACAATTATTTAGTTCCTGATGAATTTAAGTTAACTAATATTACTGTCACGAGAGACATGGTTATTAAACAGATAGACAAACTGAAACAAAATAAGTCCCCGGGACCCGATGAGTTGTTTTCAAGGGTACTTAAGGAATGCAAGATGGAGCTTAGTCAGCCACTAACGAGTGTATTCAATGCGTCCATCCTTACCAGTGTTGTGCCAGAGTTGTGGAAGATGGCTAATGTGGTTCCTATATTCAAATCAGGGGATAAGACCACTCCTTCAAATTACCATCCAATAAGCCTGACATCTATAGTGGGCAAGTTATTTTAGTAAAGCGTTCGACAGAGTACCTCACAAGAGACTCTTAAGAAAAGTGGCAGCTCATGGTATAGGAGGTAAAGTTCTAGCATGGATTAAGGCATGGCTTACCAATAGAAAGCAGAGAGTTAACATTAATGGAGTGAAATCTGAGTGGGGATTAGTCACTAGTGGCGTTCCACAAGGATCAGTTTTAGGCCCTCTCCTGTTCATAATTTACATTAATGACCTTGATGAGGAGATTACTAGTGACATGAGTAAGTTTGCTGATGATACAAAGATAGGCCTATAATTCACTCTGAGGAGGATATCAATGAACTCCAGGACGATTTGAACAAATTAATGTCTTGGTCTGAAAAATGGCAGATGAAGTTTAATGTGGATAAGTGTAAGGTACTTGCCCTTGGTAATGAAAATAACCCTCGAAGCTATAATCTAGGTGAAGTAGAGCTTGGTCATACAGAATGTGAAAAAGACTTGGGAGTCATGGTAAGCAGAAATCTAAAGCCAAGAGCAGTGCCTTAGTGTGCGCCAGAAGGCCAACAGATTACTTGGATTTATCTCAAGAAGTATAAGTAACAGAAGTCCAAAAGTTATTTTACAGCTCTATACATCACTAGTGAGGCCTCATTTAGATTATGCTGCTCAGTTTTGGTCCCCTTACTACAGGATGGACATAGACTCATTAGAGAACATACAGAGGAGAATGACTAAAATGATTTACTGTGTAAAGAACCTCCCGTATGAAGATAGACTTAAAGCCTTAAACCTCCTCTCTCTGGAGAGGCGTAGAATGAGGGGAGATATCATTGAAGTGTATAAGTGGATGACGGGCATAAACAAGGGAGACATTAATAAAGTACTGAGGGTGTCGAACCAGGTAAGAACCAGGAATAATGGATTTAAGCTGGATAAATTTAGATTTAGAAAGGACATAGGTAAGTACTGGTTTTTGTGACAGTTGTAGATGCGTGGAACAGTCTTCCCAGTGGGGTGATAGAGGCTAGGACCTTGGGTAGCTTTAAGAAGAGACTGGACAAATATATGAGTGGGAAGGGCTGGGTTTGATTGGTGTCATAGGGTACTGGAGTTATTTCTTGGGTAGCTTTAGGTAGAGGTCGTTTTGATAAGGACCTGCCTCGTATGGGCCAGTAGGCCTTCTGCAGCGTTCCTACATTCTTATGTTCTTATGTTCTTATGTTGATGATATTTTGTGTCTTATGCCCAAAAATGTAGATATACACCATTTCCTTGGAAAATTAAATAGCTTAGCCCATTCTATAAACTTTACTGTTGAGTTTGAAGAAAATAACTCATTGCCTTTTCTAGATGTTTTAATTATTAAGGGTAATAATGAATTCAAATTTAAAATTTACAGAAAACCTACAAATAACTGTTCCTATGTCCACTATTATTCCTCGCATAAAGATAGAGTCAAACTGTCAGTTTTCTCATCAATGTTTTTGAGAGCTTTACGAATTTGTAGCCCTGAGTTCATAGATGAGGAAATATCCAAAATTTATGAAATAGCTAATGATTTAAAATACCCAAGAAATGTAATTGATAAATCTTTTAAAGTTGCTAGAAATACTTTTTACAATCCAAAAAGGGACAACCAGCCTTATTCAACTAAAAATATGTTGGTTCTCCCTTACCATGAAAACTTGGTTGATATGCCTTCTCTTCTTAAGACTTTTAATATTAAAGTTGTATTCAAAAATCTTGATACAGTAAAAAAAAAACTTTTGATAAAGAATTCCCCCCAAAATGCTGATGGATGTGTCTATAAGATTCCTTGTAAAATTTGCGATAAAGTTTATTACGGTCAAACTGGTAAAAATCTCGAACTAAGATTAAAACAACATAAATATAGCATTAGAACTGGACAAGATTCCAATGCTCTATTTATTCATGTAAGAGATTTTAACCATCCAATTGATTTTTAAAAAGTTGAGACAGTAGTATCAAGCAAGTCCATGGTCGACAGGAATATAATTGAATCTTGTTTCATAAAAAGCAGTTTTTACAATAATATGAATATTTCCTTTGGTTTATATAAATTAGATCCATTTATAATTTATAGAATTTGGGAAGAATTTAATAATACACTGGACAAATAATAATTTTTAAATTTTCTTGGGTAGAATAGTTTGTGGGTGAGTTGTACAAAGGACCTATCCGGAGGCCTGGTCATTGACCGGGCCGCGGGGGCGTTGATCCCCGGAATAACCTCCAGGTAACCTCCAGGTAAGTTGGGTCGCCGCGCGTCACGTGTTTAACCGTTGTGGGATCTGATAGTGAGGTGCTGGCCAGACCCCTTATATAGCTTCCTTGAATGCTTTACTTTCATAGTTCCTTGATAATGTGAGTAGTCACGAAAGCGCTTGGAATTTCTCTATTCTTTCAGAGTGGTTGTTTTTTATATATATATATATATATATATATATATATATATACATATACATATACATATACATATATATATATATATATATATATATATATATATTCTTTTTTCCTTGTCTACTTCAGTTACGCTCTCTCCTTTCTTCCTTGATTTTACTCTTTTTTCAATAAATGATAATTAAATCCTTTGAGTCAATGCTTGTAGGAGAGTTTCCTGATGTATGGGAATAATTTAGTCATCCTTGTTATTTTGTTTCACTAAAACATAATTATGATATATAATGTTAATATTATGAAGGCAAGAAGTTTATAAAATTAAATTTTGATCACTTTTACAATGTTGTCGAGATTTTTGCTTACCGCAGCCCGGTCTGAGACCAGGCCTTATGGTGGATCAGGGTCTGACCAACCAAGCTGTTACTGCTGGCCGCACTCAAGCTGACGTACGAATCACAGCCCAGTTGGTCAGGTACCGACTTTAGGTGCTTGTCCAGTGCCTGCTTGAAGACAGCCAGGGGTCTATTGGCAATCTCCCTTATGTATGATGGTAGGCAATTGAACAGTCTTGGGCACCAGACACTTATTGTGTTGTCTCTGTGTACTCGTATAAAAATTTAAGACACTATTGAAAATAACATGTCGCCTCTGGTTCAGTTTTTCAGTCATAACAGAGAGAAAAGTAAAATCTCAATATAAACATTGGGAGAGATGATGATCATCATAGATGAGTTAGTGTTAAGCAGCAGAGTTCAGGTCCGACCACACTCGGTACCGGCCCATGAAGGGTATTAACAAGGCTCTTGGACCCTGTACGTCACTCAGCGCTGTACGTCACTCAACGCTGTACGTCACTCAGCGCTGTACGTCACTCAACGCTGTACGTCACTCAACGCTGTACGTCACTCAACGCTGTATGTCACTCAACGCTGTACGTCACTCAACGCTGTACGTCACTCAACGCTGTACGTCACTCAACGCTGTACGTCACTCAACGCTGTACGTCACTCAACGCTGTACGTCACTCAACGCTCAAACCCATAAAGAAAATATTTAAACACAATAAAAATAATTATAAAATTCATAATCAGTTAAAATGTATTTTGAGACGTGGCTGAGAGTGTCCCTGAGTGACGAGGAATGGCCGGGAGTGTCCCTGAGTGACGAGGAATGGCCGGGAGTGTCCCTGAGTGACGAGGAGTGGCCGGGAGCGTCCCTGAGTGACGAGGAGTGGCCGGGAGTGTCCCTGAGTGACGAAAAGTGGCCGGGAGCGTCCCTGAGTGACGAGGAGTGGCCGGGAGTGTCCCTGAGTGACGAGGAGTGGCCGGGAGTGTCCCTGAGTGACGAGGAGTGGCCGGGAGTGTCCCTGAGTGACGAGGAATGGCCGGGAATGTCCCTGAGTGAAGAGGAGTGGCCGGGAGCGTCCCTGAGTGACGAGGAGTGGCCGGGAGTGTCCCTGAGTGACGAGGAGTGGCCGGGAGTGTCAATGAGTGACGAGGAGTGGCCGGGAGTGTCCCTGAGTGACGAAGAGTGGCCGGGAGTGTCCCTGAGTGACGAGGAGTGGCCGGGAGTGTCCCTGAGTGTGTCCCTGAGTGACGAGGAGCGGCCGGGAGCGTCCCTGAGTGACGAGGAGTGGCCGGGAGTGTCCCTGAGTGACGAGGAGTGGCCGGGAGTGTCCCTGAGTGACGAGGAGTGGCCGGGAGTGTCCTTGAGTGACGAGGAGTGGCCGGGAGTGTCCCTGAGTGACGAAGAGTGGCCGGGAGTGTCCCTGAGTGACGAGGAGTGGCCGGGAGTGTCCCTGAGTGACGAGGAGTGGCCAGGAGTGTCCCTGAGTGACGAGGAGTGGCCGGGAGTGTCCCTGAGTGTGTCCCTGAGTGACGAGGAGTGGCCGGGAGTGTCCCTGAGTGTGTCCCTGAGTGACGAGGAGTGGCCGGGAGTGTCCCTGAGTGACGAGGAGTGGCCGGGAGTGTCCCTGAGTGACGAGGAGTGGCCGGGAGTGTCCCTGAGTGACGAGGAGTGGCCGGGAGTGTCCCTGAGTGACGAGGAGTGGCCGGGAGTGTCCCTGAGTGTGTCCCTGAGTGACGAGGAGTGGCCGGGAGTGTCCCTGAGTGTGTCCTTGAGTGACGAGGAGTGGCCGGGAGTGTCCCTGAGTGACGAGGAGTGGCCGGGAGTGTCCGTGAGTGACGAGGAGTGGCCGGGAGTGTCCCTGAGTGTGTCCCTGAGTGACGAGAAGTGGCCGGGAGTGTCCCTGAGTGTGTCCCTGAGTGACGAGGAGTGGCCGGGAGTGTCCCTGAGTGACGAGGAGTGGCCGGGAGTGTCCCTGAGTGACGAGGAGTCGCCGAGAGTGTCCCTGAGTGACGAGGAGTGCCCGGGAGTGTCCCTGAGTGACGAGGAGTGGCCGGGAGTGTCCATGAGTGACGAGGAGTGGCCGGGAGAGGCCGGGAGTGTCCCTGAGTGACGAGGAGTGGCCGGGAGTGGCCCTGAGTAACGAGGAGTGGCCGGGAGTGTCCCTGAGCGACGAGAAGTGGCCGAGAGTGTCCCTGAGTGACGAGGAGTGGCCGGGAGTGTCCCTGAGTGACGAGGAGAGGTCGGGAGCGTCGCTGAGTGAGGAGGAGTGGCCGGGAGTGTCCCTGAGTGAGGAGGAGTGGCCGGGAGCGTCCCTGAGTGACGAGGAGTGGCCGGGAGCGTCCCTGAGTGACGAGGAGTGGCCGGGAGCGTCCCTGAGTGACGAGGAGTGGCCGGGAATGTCCCTGAGTGACAGGGAGTGGCCGGGAGTGTCCCTGAGTGACGAGGAGTGGCCAGGAGTGTCCCTGAGTGACGAGAAGTGGCCGGGAGTGTCCCTGAGTGACGAGGAGTGGCCGGGAGCGTCCCTGAGTGACGAGGAGTGGACGGGATTGTCCCTGAGTGACGAGGAGTGGCCGGGAGCGTCCATGAGTGACGAGGAGTGGCCGGGAGCGTCCATGAGTGATTAGGAGTGTCCGGGAATGTCCCTGAGTGACGAGGAGTGGCCGGGAGTGTCCCTGAGTGACAAGGAGTGTCTGGGAGCGTCCCTGAGTGACGAGGAGTGGCCGGGAGTGTCCCTGAGTGACGAGAAGTGGCCGGGAGTGTCCCTGACTGACGAGGAGTGGCCGGGAGTGTCCCTGAGTGACGAGGAGTGGCCGGGAGTGTCGCTGAGTGACGAGGAGTGGCAGGGAGTGTCCCTGAGTGTGTCCCTGAGTGACGAATAGTGGCCGGGAGTGTCCCTGAGTGTGTCCCTGAGTGACGAGGAGTGGCCGGGAGTGTCCCTGAGTGACGAGGAGTGGCCGGGAGTGTCCCTGAGTGACGAGGAGTGGCCGGGAGTGTCCCTGAGTGACGAGGAGTGGCCGGGAGTGTCCCTGAGTGACGAGGAGTGGCCGGGAGTGTCCCTGAGTGTGTCCCTGAGTGACGAAGAGTGGCCGGGAGTGTCCCTGAGTGTGTCCCTGAGTGACGAGGAGTGCCGGGAGTGTCCCTGAGTGACGAGGAGTGGCCGGGAGTGTCCCTGAGTGACGAGGAGTGGCCGGGAGTGTACCTGAGTGTGTCCCTGAGTGACGAGGAGTGGCCGGGAGTGTCCCTGAGTGTGTCCCTGAGTGACGAGGAGTGGCCGGGAGTGTCCCTGAGTGACGAGGAGTGGCCGGGAGTGTCCCTGAGTGACGAGGAGTCGCCGAGAGTGTCCCTGAGTGACGAGGAGTGCCCGGGAGTGTCCCTGAGTGACGAGGAGTGGCCGGGAGTGACCCTGAGTAACGAGGAGTGGCCGGGAGAGGCCGGGAGTGTCTCTGAGTGACGAGGAGTGGCCGGGAGTGGCCGTGAGTAACGAGGAGTGGCCGGGAGTGTCCCTGAGCGACGAGAAGTGGCCGAGAGTGTCCCTGAGTGACGAGGAGTGGCCGGGAGTGTCCCTGAGTGACGAGGAGAGGCCGGGAGCGTCGCTGAGTGAGGAGGAGTGGCCGGGAGTGTCCCTGAGTGAGGAGTGGCCGGGAGCGTCCCTGAGTGACGAGGAGTGGCCGGGAGCGTCCCTGAGTGACGAGGAGTGGCCGGGAGCGTCCCTGAGTGACGAGGAGTGGCCGGGAGCGTCCCTGAGTGACGAGGAGTGGCCGAGAGTGTCCCTGAGTGACGAGGAGTGGCCGGTAGTGTCCCTGAGTGACGAGGAGTGGCCAGGAGTGTCCCTGAGTGACGAGAAGTGGCCGGGAGTGTCCCTGAGTGACGAGGAGTGGCCGGGAGCGTCCCTGAGTGACGAGGAGTGGACGGGATTGTCCCTGAGTGACGAGGAGTGGCCGGGAGCGTCCATGAGTGACGAGGAGTGGCCGGAAGCGTCCCTGAGTGATAAGGAGTGTCCGGGAGTGTCCCTGAGTGACGAGGAGTGGCCGGGAGTGTCCCTGAGTGACAAGGAGTGTCTGGGAGCGTCCCTGAGTGACGAGAAGTGGTCGGGAGTGTCCTTGAGTGACGAGGAGTGGCCGGGAGTGTCCCTGAGTGACGACGAGTGGCCGGGAGTGTCCCTGAGTGACGAGGAGTGGCCGGGAGTGTCCCTGAGTGAAGAGGAGTTGCCAGGAGTGTTCCTGAGTGACGAGGAGTAGCCGGGAGTGTCCCTGAGTGACGAGAAGTGGCCGAGAGTGTCCCTGAGTGACAAGGAGTGGCCGGGAGTGTCCCTGAGTGACGAGGAGAGGCCGGGAGCGTCGCTGAGTGAGGATTGGCCACGAGTGTCCCTGAGTGACGAGGAGTGGCCGGGAGCGTCCCTGAGTGACGACGAGTGGCCGGGAGCGTCCCTGAGTGACGAGGAGTGGCCGGGAGTGTCCCTGAGTGACGAGGAGTAGCCGGGAGTGTCCCTGTGTGACAAGGAGTGTCTGGGAGCGTCCCTGAGTGACGAGGAGTGGCCGGGAGTGTAATTGAGTGACGAGGAGTGGCCGGGAGTGTCCCTGAGTGACGAGGAATGGCCGGGATTGTCCCTGAGTGACGAGGAGTGGCCGGGAGCGTTCCTGAGTGACGAGGAGTGGCCGGAAGCGTCCCTGAGTGATAAGGAGTGTCCGGGAGCGTCCCTGAGTGACGAGGAGTGGCCGGAAGTGTCCCTGAGTGACAAGGAGTGTCTGGGAGAGTCCCTGAGTGACGAGGAGTGGCCGGGAGTGTCCTTGAGTGACGAGGAGTGGCCGGGAGTGTCCCTGAGTGACGAGGAATGGCCGGGAGTGTCCCTGAGTGACGAGGAGTGGCCGGTAGCGTCCCTGAGTGACGAGGAGTGGCCGGGAGTGTCCCTGAGTGACGAGGAGTGGCGGGGAGTGTCCCTGAGTGACGAGGAGTGGCCGGGAGTGTCCCTGAGTGACGAGGAGTTGCCAGGAGTGTTCCTGAGTGACGAGGAGTAGCCGGGAGTGTCCCTGAGTGACGAGGAGTGGCCGAGAGTGTCCCTGAGTGACGAGGAGTGACCGTGAGTGTCCCTGAGTGACGAGGAGTGGCCGGGAGTGTCCCTGAGTGACGAGGAGTGGCCGAGAGTGTCCCGGAGTGACGAGGAGTGTCCCTGAGTGACGAGGAGTGGCCGGGAGTGTCCCTGAGTGACGAGAAGTAGCCGGGAGTGTCCCTGAGTGACGAGGAGTGGCCGGGAGTGTCCCTGAGTGAAGAGGAGTTGCCAGGAGTGTTCCTGAGTGACGAGGAGTAGCCGGGAGTGTCCCTGAGTGACGAGAAGTGGCCGAGAGTGTCCCTGAGTGACAAGGAGTGGCCGGGAGTGTCCCTGAGTGACGAGGAGAGGCCGGGAGCGTCGCTGAGTGAGGAGTGGCCACGAGTGTCCCTGAGTGACGAGGAGTGGCCGGGAGCGTCCCTGAGTGACGACGAGTGGCCGGGAGCGTCCCTGAGTGACGAGGAGTGGCCGGGAGTGTCCATGAGTGACGAGGAGTAGCCGGGAGTGTCCCTGTGTGACAAGGAGTGTCTGGGAGCGTCCCTGAGTGACGAGGAGTGGCCGGGAGTGTAATTGAGTGACAAGGAGTGTCTGGGAGAGTCCCTGAGTGACGCGGAGTGGCCGGGAGTGTCCTTGAGTGACGAGAAGTGGCCGGGAGTGTCCCTGAGTGACGAGGAGTGGCCGGGAGTGTCCCTGAGTGACGAAGAGTGGCCGGGAGTGTCCCTGAGTGACGAGGAGTGGCCGGGAGTGTCCCTGAGTGACGAGGAGTTGCCAGGAGTGTTCCTGAGTGACGAGGAGTAGCCGGGAGTGTCCCTGAGTGACGAGGAGTGGCCGAGAGTGTCCCTGAGTGACGAGGAGTGACCGGGAGTGTCCCTGAGTGACGAGGAGTGGCCGGGAGTGTCCCTGAGTGACGAGGAGTGGCCGAGAGTGTCCCGGAGTGACGAGGAGTGTCCCTGAGTGACGAGGAGTGGCTGGGTGTGTCCATGAGTGACGAGAAGTGGCCGGGAGTGTCCCTGAATGACGAGGTGTGGCCGGGAGTGTCCCTGAGTGACGAGGAGTAGCCGGGAGTGTCCCTGAGTGACGAGGAGTGGCCGGGATTGTCCCTGAATGACGAGGAGTGGCCCGGAGCGTCCCTGAGTGACGAGGAGTGGCCGGGATTGTCCCTGAATGACGAGGAGTGGCCCGGAGCGTCCCTGAGTGACGAGGAGTGGAGGGGAGCGTCTTTGAGTGATAAGGAGTGTCCGGGAGTGTCCCTGAGTGACGAGGAGTGGCCGGGAGTGTCCCTGAGTGACAAGGAGTGGCTGGGAGCGTCCCTGAGTGACGAGGAGTGGCCGGGAGTGTCCTTGAGTGACGAGGAGAGGCCGGGAGTGCCCCAGAGTGACGAGGAGTGGCCGGGAGTGTCTCTGAGTGACGAGGAGTGGCCGGGAGCGTCCCTGAGTGACGAGGAGTGGCCGGGAGTGTCCCTGAGTGACGAGGGGAGGCCGGGAGTGTCACTGAGTGATGAGGAGTGGCCGGGAGTGTCCCTGAGTGACGAGGAGTGGCCAGGCGTGTCCCTGAGTGACGAGGAGTAGCCGGGAGTGTCCCTGAGTGACGAGGAGTGGCCGGGAGTGTCCCTGAGTGACGAGGAGTGGCCGGGAGTGTCCCGGAGAGACGAGGAGTGTCCCTGAATGACTGGGAGTGGCCGGGAGTGTCCCTGAGTGACGAGAAGTGGCCGGGAGTGTCCCTGAGTGACGAGGAGTAGCCGGGAGTGTCCCTGAATGACGAGGTGTGGCCGGGAATGTCCCTGAGTGACGAAGATCGGCCGGGAGTGTCCCTGAGTGACGAGGAGTGGCCGGGAGTGTCCCCGAGTGACGAGGAGTAACCGGGAGTGTCCCTGAGTGACGAGGATCGGCCGGGAGTGTCCCTGAATCACGAGGAGTGGCCGGGAGTGTCCCTGAGTGACAAGGAGTGGCAGGGAGTGTCCCTGAGTGACGAGGAGTGACGGGGAGTGTCCCTGAGTGACGAGGAGTGGCTGGTAGTGTTCCTGAGTGACGAGAAGTGGCTGGGAGTGTCCCTGAGTGAGAAGGAGTGGCCGGGAGTGTCCCTGAGTGACGAGGAGTGGCCGAGAGTGTCCCTGAGTGACGAGGAGTGACCGGGAGTGTCCCTGAGTGACAAGGAGTGTCCCTGAGTGACGAGGAGTGGCCGAGAGTGTCCCGGAGTGACGAGGAGTGTCCCTGAGTGACGAGGAGTGGCCGGGAGTGTCCCTGAGTGACAAGGAGTGGCCGGGAGTGTCCCTGAGTGACGAGGAGTGGCCGGGAGTGTCCCTGAATGACGAGGTGTGGCCGGGAGTGTCCATGAGTGACGAGGAGTGGCAGGGAGTGTCCCTGAGTGACGAGGAGTGGCCGGGAGTGTCCCTGAGTGACGAGGAGTGGCCGGGAGCGTCCCTGAGTGACGAGGAGTGGCCGGGAGTGTCCCTGAGTGAAGAGGAGTGGCCGGGATTGTCCCTGAGTGACGAGGACTGGCCCGGAGCGTCCCTGAGTGACGAGGAGTGGCCGGGAGCGTCCTTGAGTGATAAGGAGTGTCCGGGAGTGTCCCTGAGTGACGAGGAGTGGCCGGGAGTGTCCCTGAGTGACAAGGAGTGGCTGGGAGCGTCCCTGAGTGACGAGGAGTGGCCGGGAGTGTCCTTGAGTGACGAGGAGAGGCCGGGAGTGCCCCTGAGTGACGAATAGTGGCCGGGAGTGTCCCTGAGTGACGAGGAGTGGCCGGGAGCGTCCCTGAGTGACGAGGAGTGGCCGGGAGTGTTCCTGAGTGACGAGGAGTGGCCGGGAGTGTCACTGAGTGACGAGGAGTAGCCGGGAGTGTCCCTGAGTGACGAGGAGTGGCCGGGAGTGTCATTGAGTGACGAGGAGTGGCCGGGAGTGTCCCGGAGAGACGAGGAGTGTCCCTGAGTGACTGGGATTGGCCGGGAGTGTCCCTGAGTGACGAGAAGTGGCCGGGAGTGTCCCTGAGTGACGAGGAGTGGCCGGGAGTGTCCCTGAATGACGAGGTGTGGCCGGGAATGTCCCTGAGTGACGAAGATCGGCCGGGAGTGTCCCTGAGTGACGAGGAGTGGCCGGGAGTGTCCCTGAGTGACGAGGAGTAACCGGGAGTGTCCCTGAGTGACGAGGATCGGCCGAGAGTGTCCCTGAGTCACGAGGAATGGCCGGGAGTGTCCCTGAGTGACGAGGAGTGGCAGGGAGTGTCCCTGAGTGACGAGGAGTGACGGGGAGTGTCCCTGAGTGACGAGGAGTGGCTGGTAGTGTTCCTGAGTGACGAGAAGTGGCTGGGAGTGTCCCTGAGTGACGAAAAGTGGCTGGGAGTGTCTCTGAGTAACGAGGAGTAGCTGGGAGTATCCCTGAGTGGCGAGGAGTGGCCGGTAGTGTCCCTGAGTGACGAGGAGTGGCCATGAGTGTCCCTGAGTGAGAAGGAGTGGCCGGGAGTGTCCCTGATTGAGGAGGAGTGGTCGGGAGTGTCCCTGAGTGACGAGGAGTGGCCGGGAGTGTCCCTGAGTGACGAGGAGTGGCCGGGAGTGTCCCTGAGTGACGAGGAGTGGCTGGGAGTGTCCCTGAGTGACGAGGAGTGGCCGCGAGTGTCCCTGAGTGACGAGGAGTGGCCGGGAGTGTCCCTGAGTGACGAGGAGTGGCTGGGAGTGTCCCTGAGTGACGAGGAGTGGCCGGGAGCGTCCCTGAGTGACGAGGAGTGGCCGGGAGTGTCCCGGAGTGACGAGGAGTGGCCGGGAGTGTCCCTGAGTGACGAGGAGAGGCCGGGAGCGTCCCTGAGTGACGAGGAGTGGTCGGGAGTGTCCAGGAGTGACGAGGAGTGGCCGGAAGTGTCCCTGAGTGACCAGGAGTGGCCGGGAGCGTCCCTGAGTGACGAGGAGTGGCCGGGAGTGTCCCTGAGTGACGGGGAGTGGCCGGGAGCGTCCCTGAGTGACGAGGAGTGGCCGGGAGTGTCCCGGAGTGACGAGGAGTGGCCGGGAGTGTCCCTGAGTGACGAGGAGTGGCCGGGAGCGTCCCGGAGTGACGAGGAGTGGCCGGGAGTGTCCCTGAGTGACGAGGAGTGGCCGGGAGCGTCCCTGAGTGACGAGGAGTGGCCGGGAGTGTCCCTGAGTGACGAGGAGTGGCAGGGAGTGTCCCTGAGTGACGAGGAGTGACGGGGAGTGTCCCTGAGTGACGAGGAGTGGCTGGTAGTGTTCCTGAGCGACGAGAAGTGGCTGGGAGTGTCCCTGAGTGACGAAAAGTGGCTGGGAGTGTCTCTGAGTAACGAGGAGTAGCTGGGAGTATCCCTGAGTGGCGAGGAGTGGCCGGTAGTGTCCCTGAGTGACGAGGAGTGGCCTTGAGTGTCCCTGAGTGAGAAGGAGTGGCCGGGAGTGTCCCTGATTGAGGAGGAGAGGTCGGGAGTGTCCCTGAGTGAAGAGGAGTGGCCTGGAGTGTCCCTGAGTGACGAGGAGTGGCCGGGAGTGTCCCTGAGTGACGAGGAATGGCCGGGAGTGTCCCTGAGTGACGAGGAGTGGCTAAGAGTGTCCCTGAGTGACGAGGAGTGGCCGGGAGCGTCCCTGAGTGACGAGGAATGGCCGGGAGCGTCCCTGAGTGACGAGGAGTGGCCAGGAGCGTCCCAGAGTGACGAGGAGTGGCCGGGAGCGTCCCTGAGTGACGAGGAGTGGCCTGGAGTGTCCCGGAGTGACGAGGAGTGGCCGGGAGTGTCCCTGAGTGACGAGGAGAGGCCGGGAGCGTCCCTGAGTGACGAGGAGTGGTCGGGAGTGTCCAGGAGTGACGAGGAGTGGCCGCGAGTGTCCCTGAGTGACCAGGAGTGGCCGGGAGCGTCCCTGAGTGACGAGGAGTGGCCGGGAGTGTCCCTGAGTGACGGGGAGTGGCCGGGAGCGTCCCTGAGTGACGAGGAGTGGCCGGGAGTGTCCCGGAGTGACGAGGAGTGGCCGGGAGTGTCCCTGAGTGACGAGGAGTGGCCGGGAGCGTCCCGGAGTGACGAGGAGTGGCCGGGAGTGTCCCAGAGTGACGAGGAGTGGCCGGGAGTGTCCCTGAGTGATGAGGAGTGGCCGGGAGCGTCCCTGAGTGACGAGGAGTGTCCCTGAGTGACGAGGAGTGGCCGAGAGTAACCCTGAGTAACGAGGAGTGGCCGGGAGTGTCCCTCAGTGACGAGAAGTGGCCGAGAGTGTCCCTGAGTGACAAGAAGTGGCCGGGAGTATCCCTGAGTGACGAGGAGTGGCCGGGAGTGTCCCTGAGTGACGAGGAGTGGCCGGGAGTGTCCCTGAGTGACGAGGAGAGGCCGGGAGCGTCGCTGAGTGAGGAGGAGTGGCCGAGAGTGTCCCTGAGTGACGAGGAGTGGCCGGGAGCGTCCCTGAGTGACGACGAGTGGCCGGGAGCGTCCCTGAGTGACGAGGAGTGGCCGGGAGCGTCCCTGAGTGACGAGGAGTGGCCGGGAGTGTCCCTGAGTGACGATGAGTGGCCGGGAGTGTCCCTGAGTGACGAGGAGTGGCCGGGAGTGTCCCTGAGTGACGAGGAGTGGCCGGGAGCGTCCCTGAGTGACGAGGAGTGGCCGGGAGCGTCACACAGCGACGAGGAGTGGCCGGGAGCGTCCCTGAGTGACGAGGAGTGGCCGGGAGTGTCCCGGAGTGACGAGGAGTGGCCGGGAGTGTCCCTGAGTGACGAGGAGAGGCCGGGAGCGTCCCTGAGTGACGAGGAGTGGTCGGGAGTGTCCAGGAGTGACGAGGAGTGGCCGCGAGTGTCCCTGAGTGACCAGGAGTGGCCGGGAGCGTCCCTTTGTGACGAGGAGTGGCCGGGAGTGTCCCTGAGTGACGGGGAGTGGCCGGGAGCGTCCCTGAGTGACGAGGAGAGGCCGGGAGTGTCCCGGAGTGACGAGGAGTGGCCGGGAGTGTCCCTGAGTGACGAGGAGTGGCCGGGAGCGTCCCTGAGTGACGAGGAGAGGCCGGGAGCGTCGCTGAGTGAGGAGGAGTGGCCGGGAGCGTCCCTGAGTGACGAGGAGTGGCCGGGAGCGTCCCTGAGTGACGACGAGTGGCCGGGAGCGTCCCTGAGTGACGAGGAGTGGCCGGGAGCGTCCCTGAGCGACGAGGAGAGGCAGGGAGTGTCCCGGAGTGACGAGGAGTGGCCGGGAGCGTCCCTGAGTGACGAGGAGTGGCCGGGAGCGTCCCGGAGTGACGAGGAGAGGCCGGGAGCGTCGCTGAGTGAGGAGGAGTGGCCGGGAGTGTCCCTGAGTGACGAGGAGTGGCCGGGAGTGTCCCTGAGTGACGAGGAGTGGCCGGGAGCGTCCCTGAGTGACGAGGAGTGGCCGGGAGCGTCACACAGTGACGAGGAGTGGCCGGGAGCGTCCCTGAGTGACGAGGAGTTGCCGGGAGTGTCCCGGAGTGACGAGGAGTGGCCGGGAGTGTCCCTGAGTGACGAGGAGAGGCCGGGAGCGTCCCTGAGTGACGAGGAGTGGTCGGGAGTGTCCAGGAGTGACGAGGAGTGGCCGCGAGTGTCCCTGAGTGACCAGGAGTGGCCGGGAGCGTCCCTGTGTGACGAGGAGTGGCCGGGAGTGTCCCTGAGTGACGGGGAGTGGCCGGGAGCGTCCCTGAGTGACGAGGAGAGGCCGGGAGTGTCCCGGAGTGACGAGGAGTGGCCGGGAGTGTCCCTGAGTGACGAGGAGTGGCCGGGAGCGTCCCGGAGTGACGAGGAGTGGCCGGGAGTGTCCCAGAGTGACGAGGAGTGGCCGGGAGTGTCATTGAGTGATGAGGAGTGGCCGGGAGCGTCCCTGAGTGACGAGGAGTGTCCCTGAGTGACGAGGAGTAGCCGAGAGTGTCCCTGAGTGACGAAGAGTGGCCGGGAGCGTCCCTGAGTGACGAGGAGTGGCCGGGAGCGTCTCTGAGTGACGAGGAGTGGCCGGGAGCGTCCCTGAGTGACGAGGAGTGGCCGGGAGTGTCCCTGAGTGACGAGAAGTGGCCGGGAGTGTCCCTGAGTGACGAGGAGTGGCCGGGAGTGTCCCTGAGTGACGAGGAGTGGCCGGGAGTGTCCCTGAGTGACGAGGAGTCGCCGAGAGTGTCCCAGAGTGACGAGGAGTGCCCGGAGGTGTCCCTGAGTGACGAGGAGTGGGCGGGAGTGTCCCTGATTGACGAGGAGCGGCCGGGAGCGTCCCTGAGTGACGAGGAGTGGCCGGGAGTGTCCCTGAATGACGAGGAGTGGCCGGGAGTGTCCCTGAGTGACGAGGAGTGGCCAGGAGTGTCCCTGAGTGAAGAGGAGTGGCCGGGAGTGTCCCTGAGTGACGAGGAGTGGCCGGGAGTGTCCCTGAGTGACAAGGAGTCGCCGAGAGTGTCCCTGAGTGACGAGGAGTGGCCGGGAGTGTCCCTGAGTGACGAGGAGTGGCCGGGAGTGGCCGGGAGTGTCCCTGAGTGACGAGGAGTGGCCGGGAGTGTCCCTGAGTGACGAGGAGTGGCTGGGAGTGTCCCTGAGTGACGAGGAGTGGCTGGGAGTGTCCCTGAGTGACGAGGAGTGGCCGGGAGTGTCCCTGAGTGACGAGGAGTGGCTGGGAGTGTCCCTGAGTGACGAGGAGTGGCCGGGAGTGTCCCTGAGTGACGAGGAGTGGCCGGGAGTGTCCCTGAGTGACGAGGAGTGGCCGGGAGTGTCCCTGAGTGACGAGGAGTGGCCGGGAGTGTCCCTGAGTGACGAGGAGTGGCCGGGAGTGTCCCTGAGTGACGAGGAGAGGCCGGGAGCGTCGCTGAGTGAGGAGGAGTGGCCGGGAGTGTCCCTGAGTGACGAGGAGTGGCCGGGAGCGTCCCTGAGTGACGACGAGTGGCCGGGAGCGTCCCTGAGTGACGAGGAGTGGCCGGGAGCGTCCCTGAGTGACGAGGAGTGTCCGGGAGTGTCCCTGAGTGACGAGGAGTGGCCGGGAGTGTCCCTGAG